>NW_017304897.1:361680-382848 GCF_001594115.1 Trachymyrmex septentrionalis
ATGATAAGATATCGTCGCCGTCGTATATGATAAGATAACGTGAATGTGAGGAATGATTTCTACGTATGGTGCAGGTTTACTTAACAAGACAATAAACGCGCTTCCGTTTGAAGTACATATACCTGGTTATCAATTTTGTGGACAAAAAAAGGAAATAACGCTGTTTACTTCAATGGTTTTGACAATCTTAGACCGTCAAGGGAACTCGAACGATATCTCGGAGGCAACGTAAAATATAATCACTCTTATCAAATGTTCGATCAGAGCATTTGTAGTCAATTGTCTACGATTTCTTCGAGAAATAGATTGGAGGAAAAAATATATCTAATAATATGTCGTGTGAGTCATCTCAGTTAATCGTTTACCTTCGATTCAATCATATCGTTGACTCTCACGTTGACTGGAACAACCAGTATCATCATAGCGAGTTACTTCCCTGCGTTGGATTTAAGTAATGGTGAATACGAATTGGGTCTTACGAATTTTGAAACGTACAACGCGATACCATATGTTACTTTCACGAATAATAAATTTTACTTCGATACCAACAATAAAATAATCACGATTCCCGAAGGATCGTACGAAGTAGATAGTTGAGTGCTATAAACAAGTATCTGAGAGCTGCTATTCGTCATACACAACGACGAACGCTTAACGATAAAGATAATAATGACGATGATTACATATTCGACGACGACGACGACGACAGTAATCATAAAGAAGAGACACTGATTATTCGAGCCAAGAATACTATGAGAATACTATGAGAAGCGAGATCAAATGTGCCTACCGAATAAATTTTACGAAACCGAATAATATCGGTTTACTATTAGGTTATTCAAAGTCTCGCGTAATACAACGGAACAAGTGGTACGCGTCTGACAAACCTGTAAATATTATGAATATAATTATAATTTGTATAGAATGCAATATTACTTCGGGTGCGTACAACAACGATAAACCAGTGTATACGATACACGAATTCACGGTGAACGTTCCACCTGGATATAAATTGTCCGATATTCCCATACACGTCATTTATCTCCTAGTTGTCACGCGAAACGTTACCGATATAACGATACGTGTAGTAGATTAAACCGGACAATTGATAAACCTTCGTGCAGAAGAGATATCGATTCGACTTCATATACGACGCAGACGATATGCATATAAAAATATGCTCATGAGCGAAAGCTCGTTCTAAGTCACACGATTGTAAGAATACATCTACCACAATCATACCGCAGACGTCGCAATTATCATCGCTCTCCGAACGATACATTGGAAGAAAGCAAAGAGGAACGGAGATTGAACGTTGCGAACGTCGCATTTCTACGATCCCTGGGATTCGTCGTGAAAATAAGTCGCAATATTCTAAACATAGGGGGTGACCCATCTTCGACGATCGTATCGTTAAGTTCGAGACTTACACTTACAATCCATACGCTAACATCACTAGCAAGAGTATAACGTTAAATGCAGGATGGGACAGCAAAGTGCATTTATTTCGCAATCCGAGGATTTCAACTTTTGCGTACCACTCAACACACTCCTAGGATTTTGCGACGATTACAAACGCATAGTAATAAACGCGCGACACGAACTTATCTTGATACGTGCGCGTAACGATAACAATTGCGTTGTGGCGCATGAATCGATGGAATCTAAAATCACGCTGTTGAACATACAATGGGAAATGCTACATGTAGTGTTAAATGATATTAATAAATTATCACTTTTGCGAACGTTGGAAGGTGGACGATATCTCAGTATGTGATTTCCGGTCGTGGGACCTATACGAATTTCCTCTGCTTCAAAGCACAACGAAGCATTTATGGACTGTTAAAACAACATCGCAATTGGAAAAATCGCTATATGTAATTTTTGCACTTCAAACCGAAAGAAGAAACGTACCATTGCAAAATAATTCGCAATTCGAAGCATGTAACCTCATTAATGTGAAACTTTTTCTAAATTCTGATTTTTATTCTTACGACGAATTTAGATATCGAACGCAACAAATTCGCTATACTCTATGATATATATGTAAAATTTCAAAAGACATACTACGGTTACAACAATCGCGATGCTCTGTTATCTGTCGCGGAATTTAATGCAAACGGTCCATTCGTAGTGATCGATTGTTCTCGCCAAAATGAATCGATAAAGAGCGCTACTGTGGATATTTGTATAGAATTCGAATGTAAGGAAAACATTCCACTGAACACCACAGCTTATTGTCTTATTATTCACGATAGGATGATAGAGTACAATCCATTGACTAATGTTATTCGCAAAATTGTATAATATTTTTTCAATCTCTCTATGTGACATTTTATTATGATTTTTTATTTAAATATATACTATATTACGATACCATTTTTTTTCTTCTTTATCGAATTTCACACTATCGTATTGTAATGTAAAATACATATTCCGTTAAATATATATTGGATATATACATATCCGTTAAATATTATATCTTACAGATAACGGATATATACATATCCGTTAAATATTATATCTTACAAAAAATATTTATGATGTTATTTCCCTCTCCTCTTAGATAGATAAGAGTCTCATCTGGAAATATAAAAAGTACGAAACGCTATTCATTACTATTGACAGAGCGTTTTATCATTTCTACTGCGTCGTATATATAAAAAAATCACGAAACGCGATTCATTACTCTTGACAAAGCGTTCGAGTACACATCGTTTCTACCCGCATATCGTATACTGTGTGTTACATTGCGATGTCAGTAGTATATGGGCAGCCATGGGGCGTCAAAACAGACCCCCTCCACGTCTCCCTCCGGCGCCATGGGCGTGGCCTAGACGGACGAAAGGGCGCGTTTTGATTGGTCGAGGAGTGAAGGGAGGGGGTAACAGGGTAATTAAATGGTGCGTTCTGATTGGTTCGTCCTATACTCACCCAAGATTTGATTGGTTCGCCCTATACTCATCCAAGATTTGATTGGTTCGCTCCATACCTACCCAAAAGGTGATTGGAGAAGGTGGGTGGTAGAGGGTTTTAGACAAAATAGAAGTTTGAAAAATGGTGAGTGGGGATTGGGACTTCAGCATTCTTTTGTCTCGAGGCTAGAGTACGAACAGCGGGGGGGAGGGGGATGAATACCAGTCGAATTTTAAGACGGTCGCTTTTGTTGTCACGGGGCAACGTCTCCGACGTGTAGGCGATTCGGTGAATGTATGAGAAAGGAAATCTTATACGGAAAATTTGCGGGTCTAGAGAGAGACTTGCTTTTGTTCGGAAGAATTTTGAGGGAGGTAAAACAGGAACGAACACGTTCAGCAGTTGCGGCGCGTCACCTTCGAGCATTGCTTTAAAAAATTCTTTCTATATTTTGTGTATTGTATTTAATGTACATTATCCGAGTCTGTAATACGGGGAAAATGTATTTATTGTAAATGAGGTTGAAGGGGTAGGAGTAAGAAACAAGGCAATATTTACAAGTTCAAAAACGTTATTTAAAAAAGATATTACATGAAATAGTTATTTTATTTTTTTAAAAGAGTACATGTTTGAACATGACGGTATACAGCATGAGAATTTACGAGTTTATGTTTACAATGAAGAAAAATTTTATGAAATAACTGTACAATCAAACGATCATTTCGCTTACAATCAGAGGTAAACAGATCAAGAAACTGATTAAGATTATAGCCATTACACAAATAATATAGAAATACACAGCAGTATTGTCCGCAAGTTTGAGAAAGTATTCCTTGCAGCGTTGCCGTATTCCAGCGATACGTGGTGGAATTTCGTCGAAGTCGTAAGAGGAATCTTGGATCCAAGGGCGGCAAGCCATAGCTATCGAAATACGTTCCTGTCCCGCGTTCATCGATGTAGAAGGCGACCCAGTGTTGCCCGGGTCGATCGTGATTGTCCGTGTTAGCGACAATGGCAGTCAACCTCGTCCACACCCTCGGCAGTCGATCAGCAGGATAGATCCCCGCATGTCGTACACGGAGATGATGTAATGCGTTTAAAACTTCCAGCGAATTCATTTCTCGTCGTCGAAGAGCGTGAGAGAGGAAATGTTTGCGTAAATTCAAAGTGTACCTCTTTTACTGGTGGAGCTCCCTAAAATGCTCGATGCTTGCGAGACGTTGGTGTTAGCTTTATCTCTATCGGTCCACGAATCGAATTTTGAGAGGTCTTTTTCTCCTCTCTGTCACTTGTTTGTGCGCGCTTTGATTCGTCTTTTTCGTCGCGATGTTTTTCCTCCATGCTTCATTGTTGCGAGTGATATCGTGTTTCTGATTTTTAAATTGAATTGAAGAATTCTCGCTATCGGTTTCTTCGCTCTCGACGACGCTCTCGCTCCAATTTCCCGAGGAAAGGTTATCATAACTTGAATTGTTGCTATGTCGTACAGTTAGCCAGCGTTTCAATTTGTAAGCGTTGCGTAAGGCGCAGCGTGATTCGGCGCTGGCTCGAAATCCGTGATGCGTGCAGCGTTGTCCACGGTCTTCGAAATCTGGTAGATTTTTGAAAGTCGGAGAAATTCCCTCCACATTATATACGTTTCTAGAAAGTAGATTGCTCAGATAACAAGTCTTCTCTTGTCCTGTGGTATAGATGTAGCGAGCGTGTCGTGTAATGTCACGCAGATGTATCGTAAAGTTTTTTGGATTGACGTCTCTATCGAACCATTCGATTCCATGATAATTTCGTGTAAGCCAGTTGTTTTCTCGTTTTTGCTCTTACGGGTAAATCTTCAAATGGACAGGGCGACTCATAATCCAGTGTCCGGTAATCGCAGCGTTAATCACTAGAACCGCGACTTCTTTCGGAATAAAGTTTTCTTCGACATCGCGAAAACCTTGTATGTCGATGACTATATCCATTATAATATTATATTCGAATTTTCGCAACTCTTTTTTACGCCACGAAACGTTGGCGTTGGTGTCGCAAACAACACTGAAGCTTTTTCGTATTCTAGCGTCCAATTAGACGAGAAAAAATGCGTAGTAGGGGGGAGAAAATAATTTTCTCGCGAAAGCCGTAGAACTAACCGGAAAAGTCGACAATAACTTGACGCGAGGAATCGATTTCTAAAACGTTATCAAACTCGGCATAGACGATACAATTAATAGTCACGGAAAGAGCTTTTTCGAATCTCATTTCTAATCGTAAGCTTCCATGTTTTACGAGATTCCAATGTCCCGCGCAATTAGCGGATAGATCGGGAGTAAGATCAAAAGCGAAAAGAGTGTAGCCGTTGGCGTAATCGTCTCTACTTCTAGAATTACCCTCGCTCAGAAAGTGGATACCGGTTCCGGAGAATAATGTGTGATAAGCTTCAACGTAGAGCGGGTCGTTTTTCGACAAATTTGGTTGTATCGGTCTACTCGGAATTTGCATGCCATCGACGTACAGTGAAAAGAAATTTATTCCGTAATTTTTGAAATTAAACGGGTTTAATTTTCTATCACCGTTAAACGCTTTGTTAGCGACAAAGCCGACTATTATCGTTTTGGTAGCTGTCCGAGTATTGCGTTGTCTATCGATTCCCCCACGACGCCGGCGTTTATCGTGAATGTTTTAACTTCGACCCTCGTAAGGGGATACTTGGCGATAGTTTTACTCAGCATTCTGGCGTGTGTGAGGAGCACGCCCGGACTTATTTTTGCTCTTCTTACGAGTAGACTGGCGTCAAGAATGCGTATTTTTGATAGCGTTTTACTTTCCATAAGACAAAATGAATTTTTCGAGCGTACGAGTCTCATTCTAACCTCCACTCCATTAATTAAAAATTTATCTTGATTGAAAACGTCGCAGTGAAGATGACCAATGAGATCTAGCGCGCGATTTCCTCGAATGTATTGCGCGCGTCTCTCGAGCGCTGTATTTGGAATTGTCGCGTCTAACGTGTCGTCCATGTAACCAGGGATATCCGCGTCCCATAAGCAAGAGGTTAGATGGGAGGTTTTTGCCGGTGAAGCATAATTTAATAACGCCTCGATGTACGCGCGGTACGCGTAAGCGTTGTTTGGTGGCGATACGAGCTTTTGATTGAAATATACGTCGATTTGGTTGAACATGGAATGCAATAAATGATTTACGGGGCCTACTTTTGCCCCGCCATCGGGTGCGACCGACGTGCTCTCCCCACGCTCGCTTTCTACGCGTATGCGAAAGCTCAACATGGTGTGAGTGAGGTCCAGATAGTCTTCTCCATGTCCGGGTATGACGAATTCTGGGCGAGTCGTCTGCGAGCGAAATTACGGGTTTGTAATAAATCCATTGCGAACTCTCAATGCTGGTTTGCGTAGGTGGCAGAGAGAAGAGATCGAATTCGCTCTTTATACATTCGCTCGAGTGGGTATGAAGAAAGGACATGCTTTTCTCCAACAGTGAAATCGTATCTCAATTAAGAGAATATGTCGGATACGTCGTGTTTCTTGCCACGATGTTTCCTAGAGGATGATTTTTTGGTTTTTCTTCCAGCAACACGAATTTTCTTTTTCTTCGTCACTTTTTTGCTCTTCTTCCCTGTGATACTTCTCGATGATTTTCTTTTGATCCCCCGACGACGTTTACGATGCGTGATACTTCTATCTCGACCATCGAGTGGAAACTGAAGCACTGCGGATTTCGTGGATATTTTATATCCAGATCCCTTCATCAGGGAGCTTATTTTTTCTTTGGCTTTTCTCTTCAGATTACCCCTCGATTCCACGAGCCGACTTTTGATCGCTTCCTTTAACGGTTTATTATTTTCGACGTTTTCTATCACGTTAATTCCAGCGCGTAAAGCTTCTTTTCCTACAGCACGCGCACCCTTATTTAGAAAAGGTAGTATTTTTTTAAATAACCGTCCGAGAAAGCTTTTGATTCCATGCCCGCG
The DNA here is from genome assembly GCF_001594115.1 of Trachymyrmex septentrionalis. Classification (NCBI taxonomy): domain Eukaryota; kingdom Metazoa; phylum Arthropoda; class Insecta; order Hymenoptera; family Formicidae; genus Trachymyrmex; species Trachymyrmex septentrionalis. The sequence continues at coordinate 368,561 of NW_017304897.1, forward strand.
CTGATAGGGTGAATCGACGAAAACACGTGGAATTCCACCTCTGCTACCGGTATCCCGCGCATCAAAATACTCCTCATATTCCATTGCGAATTGTTAACTATAGACTGGCGTTACCTTCACGTTCGCGCATACGAAAGAAAGTTATTGCTTACGTTTAAAGTGCAGTGTCACAGTCAGCGTACCGAATTCGAATGTAATTTTATTTCCAAGATGATCTCTTATATCTATTTTGATCGTTCTGAAATTTGTTCGCTGCAAGGGGATATAATTTGGAAATGAGAAATGCTTCACCAAATTTGCACCAATGCGTAATTATGACTGCGTATCTCGATCGGTACTATTTTGAGAAGAGGAGTACGCACATCGCCTGTTATATAAGGCGCACAAATATCGCAATATATGAACATTTTATCACGCCATAAACTATAGGGTTCGCTACTCCAATAACCGATTATATGTCGCTGCCCCGTCTTCTTATTAAATCCATGAGTAAGAAAAATTTTCTCTTCTGTCTCATTGGAATTAGGTTTACGTATCGAGAGGCTGGAATGTAATTCATTTTTTTTGGAAATTGCTGCTGAGAAATCTAGCATTCGTCGAAGATTATCGGAAAAGTTTATATGAAAAGGTTATATGCTGCATTTTGCATTTTTCGTCGCAGTTAATACTTATGTAGACTTTGCCGCCAGACGCACTTTGCTGTTCGAAATAAAAATGCGATTCGGCATCTTTACACGCGATATTAATCGCCTTAATAAGCTCGTGGATATCGTTGTAAATTCCATTTGGAAATGGAGCTTCTTTTGCCGTAAACGGGCCATTCGTTTCCTCATCGGGTTTAACGTCGACGAATCTGATCACATTTTCGTTATGACGTTCGTGTAAAAAGGTGCAAGGAAATTGAATCTCACTTATCGCAACCTCCCATTCTCCATGCAACACTATAGGGTGAGATAATTCCGTGATGAAGGACGACGTTGTATTATTAGGAAAATGGCGCATACTTCTGTTACTCGGGAGTACCAGAAGAAATTGTTCCTCCTCCATCGCGAAGAGAAAATTAAACTCGATGCCGCAATCCAGGTATTAAACTTACTGGGATAACCGCGCCAGTTAACTAGTACTTGTTTATTAGTTCCTCGCCCTCTACTCTTTATCACGCGTTCAACGATAAATTGTTCTTCCTCTAGGTTCTTCTCAACTCGTGCTAATTCTTGCTCATAAAAAATACCGTCTATGACTTCGTCTGCTAAATCTCGTAGCTCGTACACGTGAGGATTTCGCCAATCGAGAATACGATAAATTTGAAATATTTCCTCGCTTCATTTAGCCTCGTAACTTTTCTCGAAGGCTGCTTTCGCCCTACTGATACGAACGAGATCTCCAACGCGATATTTAATCTTTTGCGTTCGTTTTTTTAATATGTTGTTTTTCCAACGACGTGATATATTTTCACGTGCGATACGGGCGTTTTCTCTCGTTACTACCGCGGGTTGCATTCTCGTGGACGCGTGTGATTGTAAGCACGTACAACGTCCTGTAGAACATCGACGTAGCGTATTTTTACGCGTGAAATAACGCCACATTCGCTTCTTCAGTGTTGAAGCGCTCAACAACGGCGGCTTTAATGTCCGGATTGCGTGTTACTCGGAAACGAATATCGTTTTCTTTAAGGAATTTTTGCATTGGGTGCGCGACAAATTCTTTACCTTTGTCCGTTTGTAAGTATACAGGTACTCGTCCTTCGCTTTTTGCTAGTACGCGTTGAAAAGCTTTTATCACGCTGTTGCTCGTTTTGTCACGTAGCGGTTCTACCCAGACATATTTGCTTAATACGTCGATAATTACTAACAGATAGGAATAACCGTCGTTGTAACTTTTTAGACTTCGGAGTTCGATCAAATATGCCTCCCACACATCGTCAATGTTTGTCACGTTGTAATGCAATCGCGGAAATTTTCTGTGCAATGGCCTGTGCAACGTGTACGCGTCTTGCGATTCGAGCCAGCGTACGACTTCTCCCCGTGAGAAATTCGGTTTAACGGCGCGAGTTAGATTATCCACCGCCGAATAACTCGCATAATTCGACGGATCGTAGTATAGTTTTTCAAACGTCATCGTTATCTCAATTTTTTCCAGCCGAGCAACCGGCTTTTCCCCGTTTGCAAAGATACGGGGGTATCGGTTATTCGTTTGCGAGAGAGAATCAGTGAGCTTCCCTCGTCTATTTCTTGTTCGTAATTTTTACGTTTTTCTCCCTCCTCGGGCTCTCGACGATACGATCGACGTGGAACTTGCTCTTTCGACGTAACAGGCGTAGAACTCGCGCGCGGACGAAGTTTTACGATATTTACAGCATCCGCGTGCGCGGACAATAAACTTTTATTTCTCACCAGTGCAGAAGGTATGTTCAGCACACGGAGTAATCGTGCAAACTGATTTCTACCCACTGCTTTCACGGTTTTTCTCTCGCGCATTGCTTCGTTTATTAAGTCAGCGATATTCGAATCTTTCACGACGTTACCATCTATAGTCACGATTCCGTGCTCGTCCCAACTAAGTTTATCGGGCAGAGCTTTTCGAAGCAAATGTTTCATCAGTAAGTGTGCATGCTTACGATAAGATTTCGGTACGCTTTCCATTATTTCCTCGATGCTTTTCATCATATGATTATGCTCGCTCGAAATTTCGAAATTTTTCACTGTAATATCTGTGTTACTACTGTTGGAATGTGATGGCGCTGGTATATCGGATGTTCGCGTGAGATCGTAAAAAACGTCATCGCTCTCGTTATCATCGGAGGCATCTCGTGTAACGTTGTCTTCCGCATTTTCGTTTTCGTTACGTACGTCTTTCTGTCTTCGCGCTTCTCGGATAAACCGTAGGTATCTCCATAATGCCTCTTTGTACATTTTCCACCTCTCGCTTTCGTCGCGAGGCCATCTGGAATTGAGAATACGACTCATCTCCGCGTCGAGTCGCGTTAGACGAGTTCCCGGGGTTTGCGATGTGTTATTAGAGCTCAAGGTGTTATCCGAATTTTGCGATACTGCTATTCCTTTTGACTCTCCGTCGACGAACGATGTCGGATTCCGACGTAGCTGATGCTGCTGCTGCATTCTCTCCAGATTTTCCGTCGAAATTAAAACCATTTTTTTTAGCCCTCTCCATAACGTTTTATCTCTACTATTTCGTTCCTTCGATAATTAGCGATAATAAGGTCGATAATATCGGTCCGATAATATAGGGTAAAAATCCGCCTCGCTGCACCAACAGCTTTCTTCTATCCTTCCAATTACCGCGTTTTGCAACGACGCGGCGCAGAGCTTTTTTGTATTTGGTTAACCGGTTTTTTTCACGCCGCTCGAGCGAGACGTTACCTTTGAGTGTATTAAAAACACATTCACAGATGCAACAAATTAATTTTTCGTCAGCGCTACGTAAGAAGGTTGTGCATTGATTTTTGTTCAAATGATAGAGCGCCGCGAGGAGACAGGCATTTCTCTTACCGATCGAATATGTAGCAATTTTCATGTCACCTACCCTCATTGCGAGAAAAATCTACGACTGATACACGTGATTAGTCGTACTCAACTTGTATCCGCTGGAAAACGATCTACGCGGCACGTAGACGTAATGAAACGTATCCTGGGGAAAAATACACGTTCGAAATCGATACTCGTCCGGAGTTGATTGTTTCAGATCGAACAACAAATATCCGTGAGGCCTCGATGTGGCGTCGTAGTATGCCTCTTCTAGAAATTTCGGATCGTCGGGATAGACGCGCTAAATGACGAATTTGAGCACGATCACGTGGATTTTTGAAAACGACGATGTAATTTGCGTTAAGCGATATATCACGCTGTCCACGCCCCTGGTGGAATAGGTTCTGCGAGATAAGAATAACACTGAGATTCTTGTGATGACTGCCTTTGGTAAAAAGATCCACGATCGCGTCGCACGACGACGATTCTCTCATAAGATCGTCGATTATCGCTAATTTCGGAGAAAGCGAATCGTTCGAGTAATCTTCCGGACGGGGTAATCCCTCGCGAAATTCAATTATATTCTTCTTCTTCGCTGTTTTAGTATTGGTGCATCCCCAGGGCTGTTCTTTTACACGCGTATAATATTGTAATCTACGATAGGCTTCTTGCCATTCCGCGTAATAAAATAAAATTCTCTCGAAGCACACGTTGGACATGAGAGATAAATGCCTGAGAAAAGCCTTCACGAAGACCGTCTTCCCGCAGCCAGTCGGTCCGCATACGATCGATGTCCAAGGATGTTTCCAATGCACGTCCATTTTACGAAATGAGCAAACGATCTTCATGCGCGACTTCAAAAGCAAAAAGGAAAAATGTCATTTTCGTCGATTTCTAGAACGCGTGAAAAAAATAATTTTAAGAGAAGATAAGCTGATCAACGCGACGACAAGGACGCCTTTGCGCGGCGGACGAGTGCTCGTGCCAGCGTACCCTCGCGTGAGCTTGTCAGCGGAGAGCACCGCGGGTGGTGAAAAGCTGATCTCACCGCGGCGCGACGCGTATAAGCTTATCTTCGCGCGCGTCAAAAAGATTTGCGATCGGCGTACATTTCTATCGTTAAACGCGACATCGTCGTCGATAAGCTTACCGATGCCACTACCGCGATGTCGCTGCGAGGGGAAAGCTTTTCGTTGAAATCGGAAAGGTTGATTAGAAATAAGTAATAAATCACTCCTTGTTTTCCTTCAAGTAAAAAAATATTTTTATTCGATATTTTTCTCAAAAAAAGAGGAAAGGAGAAAAGGAAACATATGTAATTTAAAATTGTTTTGTTTATATTTTTGCTAACTCTTATATAAAATTATCTTACATAAAATTCAATTATTTTTAGAAACAATATAATACATTTTTATTATAATTAAATATTTACATTTTTATATTTTTACATTTTTACATTAAATTATTTGATACATTTTTAATAAAATGAAAAAATTTTACGTAAAAGAGGGATACTTAGACTATTTATTATTTACAAAAAACTTAAATTTATGTTTTTCTTACGTAATACTTAAATACTACGCGAATAAGCGGAAAACTCGCGAGCTTAAAATATAAGTGAGAGAAAGAAAAAGAAGAAGAAGAAGACGTTCTTCTCTTCTGAAGCCATACGGAAGGGAATAACAATTATTAATAAATTTACGTTTTACCAATACCGGTGCGCACGTCTTCGTTTCGTTTCGCGTTCGATCGTTACGATTTTGTAAAACGCCGTGCAACGGATTGCGCTAAAACATAAATTTATCGCTACTCCACCCGTTTCTTCTTCTTCTTCTTCATCGTGTCTTTCCCTCTCATTATCTATTATTAATTTCCTAATACTATTAAAATTTATAATACGCGAGTTCTTATAATTTAACGTAATTCCCTTAACTTTACAGATCTCGTGTCGGCGACCTTCCGGTGTACGAACGACGTACGCGTAGAATTTCGGGCATCCGGACACGAACGACTCGATAAAACTGCCCCGGCCGTAGCTCTCGAGCTCGTCCGTCGTATCGCCCAGAAAATTTCCCGTACGCGGGTCGTACTCGCTCCGTTCGCCTCTGTTTACATAGATACACGAGTCTGTATCACAATACAAAACGCGAAATACCTAACTTCTCTAAATATTTATATAATATTAGTCGCGCTTGTGCCGTCGTCTAAGACGCGATTACCGGGTTGGTTTGCGCAGAAGGAGCGACTATCACCCTATATCCTCGTTGTCGAAGACGCCATGTCATTGCGAGAGTTCGTTCGTATCGTGCGTCGATTGTATCTTCGCGCGACACCCCGGACGTAAGTTTTCTTTCGCGATTGATTGGATAACAGCTGGGGCAACCGTGCCAAAAACAACCGAGAAATTATAACACGTAACGCGACGTCTCGTTCTCTGATTCGACTTCGTAATATCCGTCGACGAGTGTACCGGCAATTCGATACTCGCGGCCTCGCCCTGCATGGATTATAGGATGCCCGAGCTCGCGCTTCATTCACACTAACCATTGCAGGGCTTTATGCGAGTGATTATCTTTATATTTATATTCGCCCGGTGGAATGATTCGTATTTCTTCCTCACGTAAAAAGTTTTTACAAAAAACTTTCATACATGTGGAAGCGATAGTCGTGCATTCTACGAACGGACACACGTCTTCGCGTTCTAAAAAGATTTTTCTGAACGCCATGCACGCGCGTCGAAGGATATCTACGTCATTCCGACAATATTTTATTATTTCCTGTTTAAAATTAAAATCGAAATTCGAACGCGATTTCCTCGTGCCAAACCATAAAACGGTCGTGTTCCTCGGGTTTCATTTGTTCGGGCGAATAATATCGTGCGTCAGGTATTGGATCAATATAATTTTGATTATTCAACATATTAAACAAATGAGGAAAAAACCTTTGCCCAGAGTATCCTGCAGCCCGAAAGCCTTGGGTAACTCCGATAATCGCATAGGTATATAATTTGAGCTATCGATAAATTTTGTACGTCCAACCGTCATAACGATAATTTTCGTCCCGTTCAAAATCACCCGAGGTTCTTCCGTTATTCCCGATTTTTCAACGATGTACTTTAAAATAAATTGAGCGTCAAATGCTTTAGCATTATGCGCGATACAGATAAACTTTTTAAAATATTTATACGAGCGCGTCGCGAAATCGACAAACTCTTTTACGGGGTCTCTACTAAATACGAATTCGCGCACTCCACACCAACGACATCGCAATGACATGGCCTCTATTTCCGCGCACGCTTCGCAAATTTGTTGCGCGACGCAGAGAGTTGGAACGTGAATTCTTACGTTCTCCGTTCCTTCGAGCGTTTCGTCTTATCACGTTTCGAAATCGTGAAACACGAATGCGACGCGATCTATTTTAACACGCTCGTTCGTATCTTCGACGTCATTCGTATTTGTTTGCAGATTTTCTTCTCGCAACGCCATAGTACTTATACCCTCTCCAGGGTTTCCTACTGTGGCTTTACGACAAAGAGGTCGCATGTAACACAAATGATTCGAAGACTGTAACGACACGTTTTACAATAAATTACGTCGCAATCGTGTCGCGATTTTGAATTAATCAATCGCCCACAACCGTTGCAAATTATAATGGATTCGCAAACGCTTGAGAGGGATTGATTATACGATCCTTGCGTTCGATGACGATCGAAACACGGACGCCCGAAGAAGACGCGAGCGCACGAATCGCACTTAATCTCAACGTCGGGAAGCTCGCAAGACGGGGTGGCGTAGCAACGTGGGCATTTTTTTGTGCATCGATGCCCTCGGTCATTACAAAAGTCCACGTTGCATGCTACGCAATATCCTCCATGAAAACCGGCGGCAGCTTTTAAACTTAATATAGGGTTGTAATGTCGCGAACCCTCGTAATACATTATGTTTAAACAACACGAGGGTTCGCGACCTAGGAAGGAAAGTAACAAACAGCCGTCATATGTACATCGGATTCTCCCCTCGACCGAAAGTACTAAAATTATATACCATTATAGCAATATTTTCGGAAGCGAGAATCCGGAATTGCTCGATTTCACGAATACCACAGCCTTCCTCGGCAATCGTGATACCAGCGGATTTCGTTAATTCTTCGGCTAGCTTACGCTGTAACGAAGAACGCTGGTATCTCACGAATTCCCATTTTTCTTGCAATTCTCCCGTACGCAGTTGCCCACTCTCTTGATGTATGCGAGCCACTACGAGCGAACGGGAAAAACACAAATTGTCTGTGTTATTTATTTGTAAAATCGAGCGTTTGGCTATGCCTTCGCGAGTCAATTTATTAGATTGACGCCCGCGACCTGCGGGTATCGAGACTTTGAAAACGCGCACGCGGTAAAATTTTCTGCGATATCGAATCCTCCGGCACTTTGCGCCAACGAACTCACGAGTTGCCCTATGTCCTCGTTAGTTAAGTCGCGTACTGAATGAAACGATAGACCCGCCGGACCACGCGCTAGATCCGCCGACTCGAACGATAATCCTACGTAATCGTCCGATTCGCACGAATGTAGCGCATACGCATCCTAATTTCACGGAACGCGCTTTCTATCCAACGAACGATATCAGTACCCTCGGGTGACGTATCGCGAAAGTTGCCTCCCTCCCTAGTAACGCGAAATTCCTGAATCGACGCGAGTTTTTCGCCCTTAATTCTATAAAAGCGAAATTAAGCTCCTCCTCCTGTCGGCGATGACGATCCTGATCGTTTTCCTCGAGCTGATGATGATGATGATGATGATGTGTATATTGCTGCTGCTACTGCTGCTGCTGCTGCTGCTGCTGATGCTGCTGATGCTGCTGCTGCTGCTGTAGCTGCTGCTGCAGCTGTTGCTGTAGCTGCTGCTGCTGCTGATGATGATGATGATGATGACGTTGTTCGCCGATGGAATTTTGTGAGGATTCTTCTTCCAACGGCATTTCTTCTCGAGTGTGCTGCGATGTAAGATGCTCAGCACCACCACCTATTTGTACTGTAAAAAATTAAACAAACCTTATTAGCCCGATAACATTGCTATATATACATATATATATATATATATATATATTATATTGTATATTACAATAAGTTAGAAATACTATACGTAACATTACTGCATGGCAAGATAACTCACCTACAGTTGTTTACATGATCGGGCGTGGGAGGATAATGTTTTTCTCTTTGAAATTTAGTATTCCGGCGACATAGGTAGAACGGGGGAGTATGAAATATCTGATAAAAATATCTTCTTAAGTATCTCGAACAACAAATAAATTAAAAATAAAAAAATAAAAAGATTATTACCTTCATTTCTAAGAGGCACGTAATATCTGTTATCTTCTTCCTCTTCCTCCTCCTTCTCCTCTTCCTCTTCCTCCTCTTCTTCCTCCTCCATTTCTTCCTGTATCATTTCCTCTTCGGTTTCCTGAGCTAAAAAGTAATAATAATAATAATTATTATTATTATTTTTGAACTCTGTATATAGCTAACTCTCTCTATATTCATCTAATTTATTTTTTTTAAAAACTTACACGTTATGAAAATTGTGGAACCGGGTGAGACCAGTGCTCTGGAATCGGCTGGACTGATGGCGTCATCCCCATCAGTGTTATCGTCATCATCATCTAAAACAAAATTGATTTTATTCTTTATCGCATATTACATCTATATTATACGAACTAGATTTCTCGGGTATTTGCGAAATACCTACCGATTACAATGACGGGGACGTCATGCGGAGGCGGAACATTATCTTCCTCTTCGATTCGTGCTCTTCCTAGAAAAAAAATAAAATATTTTAATATTCGGGATTTCTATAATCGCTTAGTTAATATTTATTTCTCTTAGAGAAGAAACGTTCGACTTCATATGTTGTTAGCAACATCGTATGGCCTTAACAATTCTCATACGAAGACGAATCACGTAGGATTGCAAAGAACGAACAAAGAAATCTTCAAACCTGTTGTAAAGTTGGGCGAACATAACGCAGACGAAATTTATTTTGACTCCGACTGCTGGCAACAGTTTCAAGATAACATTGAACTCATGAAGGAATATTTAAGCAGCGATAATAGAGTGAAACCTAACTTTGTTGTTATAAAAAATATCACCATTAACTTTACCACATCTTACGGGTCAAAATCAATATTGCTAACGTATAAAGAAGAAGAGGAAAATTCCAACGAAAATCTTCGAAAAGAAGAGGACGCGCTCAATTCAACTCCTCCGGCGAAGAAACGGAGAACCTACGTAGCGGCAGTTGTAATGCAGAAAATCACCTTCCTCGGGCTGCGAAGCATTGTAAAGTGCGTCGATGCGCGTTTAAAACAATTAGAATCTTTATCCGATAATGTTAACAAGTGTGCTTTATAAATATTTAATTCAAGAAATCGAACTAAAATTACTCGCATGTTTTATTAATCAGGAAATTTTAAAATTAACACTGCGTGGTAATTGCGAAGATATAGAACGTAATGTGCGTACACAATTAACGACTTAACTTTTCTTGATATGTATTTGAATATAATATTTTTGGAATTAACTTCGTTAAGATATAACGAAATTTTTCATACAATTCTCTCGAAGCAAGAATCTTTGGCTTAATTTTACTAAAACGTTTTTAGTTTATTATTCTCATACAAACTATGTATTTCTTCTTCTTTGAAAAAAAATTGTATCAATAAATATATTTTTATAACATAAACCCTCGTTTCTTAATTACTCGTACCTTCCAATAACCAACTTTTTTCTCTGCTTATTTTCGCGTTATACGAGTACATATAAACTTTTAAATAAAGTACAAGAAATACAATACAATTCATAAAATCCTTGCCATACACCATAGAAATCATACTCTCTCGCTCGAACGAGTGAGTCATCACACCGGAGATGACACGCCGCAACTGCTGAACGTGTTCGTTCCTGTTTTACCTCCCCCAAAATTCTTCCGAACAAAGCAAGTCTCTCTCTCTAGACCCGCGAATTTTCCGTATAAGATTTCCTTTCTCATACATTCACCGAATCGGCTACACGTCGAAGACGTTGCCCCGCGATAACAAAAGCGACCGTCATAAAATTCGACCGGTATTCATCCCCCGCTGTTCGTACTCTAGCCTCGTGACAAAAGAATGCTGAAGTCCCAATCTTCACTCACCATTTTTCAAACCTCTATTTTGTCTTAGGCCCTCTACCACCCACCCTCTCCAATCATCTTTTGGGTAGGTATGGAGTGAACCAATCAAATCTTGGGTGAGTATATGGCGAACCAATCAAATCTTGGGTGAGTATAGGGCGAATCAATCAAATCTTGGGTGAGTATAGGGCGACCCAATCAGAACACACCATTTAATTACCCCTCTCCCTTCACTCCTCGACCAATCAGAACGCGCCCTTTCGCCAGACTGACCCGTCTAGGCCACGCCCATGGCTGCCCATATACTACTGATGTCTCTCGTGTTCATCGTCATCATCTTCGTTACTACGACGACAACGAGGACGACAACGTCGACGGCAGCTACGAATCGTCAAAGTATAGACACTGAAATAATTCTGTATCTACAAAAGTACGATTACTTGAATAATGTTGAATACAATACGCAATTATCGATCGAAGAGGGAAAAATTAAACAGACGATTTTGTTGTTTCAAGAATATTATCAAATACCGGTGATGGTACATTGAATAACTATACGTTGCATCAAATGCATAAACCACGATGCGATCTCCCGGACATTCTGCACCACGAGCAAAATACAGGTAGAAGGAAATGGGTGAAAACACATCTCACGTGGAACTTCCATTTAGCGGATGCAGACCTTGAAACTACCGCATTCGCGTTCTCGCTATGGGCAGCGAATTCATCTTTATTGTTCGAACGTAAAATGTTAGATCCCGACATCTTAATATCTTATCGTAGTGGCACACACGTACGTTGATCGTAAACGTAACGAAGAAATTTGTTCCTCTTCGTTTGATGGACCTGGTGGAGTACTCGCTCACGCGTTTCCTTCAAACTTTCCCAATTACACCGCTGAAATACACGTGGACAGTGCAAAACCATGGCATATCTATATATATATATATATACCTAAGCGAAAAACCTGCTAGTAACAAGGACTATCTGCTTAACACACGAAATTGGACACGCATTAGGATTAACACACAGTTCGCGTGAAGACTCCATAATGTTCGCATTTGTCAGTAATACTAATAATAAAATCGTTAAACTCAACATAGAGGATATTTTAGCCATTCAACAACTCTATGGAATTAAAAATCCACGACTACCAACAACAACAACAACAACAACTACACAATGTCAAATACCGAAATTACGACGAATAAACCCGAGTAGGTAGATCTCTATACTTTACAATATGTGGATATGATGTTGGTATTATATCATCGAATATTCATCACGTACGTATGGTCGATAAATATAGATGATAAAAAATATGATGAACCATACGTACTGAACAGCTACATGAATTTCCTTCCGGATAATTTCTCCTTATCAGTCGTATATCAAAGGCCTTCGGGTGAAATAGTACTGTTTGTAAATAATATGATATACATGATCAATTATCCCAGATTTAAATTGAAAGAAGATTGGCCAAAACATCTCTCGAGTCTAGGATTTCTCACGAGCACTTTGATTAATACCGTAGTAAATACTAACAGAGGACAAACCTATGTAATCTTCGATAATAACGATGTGGTGCAGATAGACGAAGTAGTATGAGTGTCAATCGCTCAAGCTATTAATCGTTACAAGCAGTATTCCCAGGAATACCGGCAGCTCCGACCTTCCGATATATGGATGGTAATATTTACTTTGCCAAAAAAAACAATTTTACAAATTTAATGAGTTCATGAGAACAGAGGCTGGTAAATTTAATATAAACGTATTCAACGTTGCATGTCGAGAGACGGATTATTGCAACAAATGCAGGAATCTTAGATCGACTAATTCGATCGAGTAATACATATTGACATAACACAACAAGAAATAAGATGAAGAAGGAGGAAGAGGAAAGGATGGAAGGACATATATAATAAATACTATAATAGTTTTAAACGATCAGTATGAAAGGAACAATCATTCCGACAACATCATTTGTACGCACTTTCCAAGTTTTCCAATCTGAGGACGATACTGCGAAAAAAAATACACAAAAATGCTTAACAACACGGATATCGAAAATTATCTCATGAAACAGGACGATCGTGATGAACAAAGCGCGAAAAAGAAGAAAATATTCGATGATTTGAATGATGAAAATCCAGATAAAGAACAATCAGATAAGTAAGTATTTTTTCTTTGCGTCTCTTTTTCCATCTACTAATTTTTTTTCTTTAATTACAGACATTAAATCGTCCTAGCGTACGCATTCTCGAGAGAAGATATCCGTTAACTGGCTATAAATACTTGAACATTGGTATCAACGGCAAACTCCCTTTTTACGTAACTATCATTTTGGGAGATTGTCACGGTAAAGAGATCCCACTTTTACCGGACGTCTGGAAAGAGCTTCTCGAATAAAAACACGTCATATTGTCCCTTTTGCAGTACGATGAGAATAATAGAGGAATACGCGCGCCGTCCCCAATGTACGTTGGAAATCTAACATTACGCTTCGGACGAATCAACAATCTACCAATACTGCGTCTAGAAACAAGTACAGCTCGTCTATCCATGTCGAAAAGCACTGTACTCAATATATTTAATCTTGAATACTGTGTAAATCGTCTCATTTCCTTCTTAACCGCAATGACCGATAACGTCGACAAAAAATTTTTGCGGCTTCTCGATATCACGTCCACTGTCACGGAATCTGTGAACATGCTAAAAACGATGTATGATAATCTTTCGACCGCAACGATATAATTGAGTGCGAATTGATCGCTCTGATCTTCGGAGAGCATTAATTGTGTATGTCATTTAACAATAAAAATATATCTTTTTTAAAATATAAAAAAGTATTTTATATCCCTATCTTTATATATATCTTTAAATAAAGGAGAAAAAGGAAATTCGTGCTGACGCAAACTTTAAGGAAAAAAAGTGGCAAAAGGAAAAAGGAAATGAGTGTAGAATCGTGTGATATATATAGTTGTCACTCGCGCTGTCACAGACAATCAATCTAGCTAGGTTTTTTTAGTGCTTCATACAGTTTTCAGTGACATACATTATGCGATGAGATACAAAATAAGTGATCTGAAGAAACTTCTACATATACAATACGAATATCTAGTAAAAGGGGTAAGTAATTTTTTATAACAATTTTTTATTACTTTCATCTACTTTTTTTCATTTTTTTTGCAGTATTTGATGGTTGACAACGAACAAGTTGTCAGACTTCAATTAAAAACGAACTCGGGGTGCAGATCATCCCCTTGGTAAGTTTTTTACTGTTTTCTTCTCGGTTATTTTATACCCACTATTACTAAATACTTACTTCCTTTTTTTACCTTCTTACAGCCTATGTGGTGTGGCACACGCCACATCACCATTCGTGGATTCACCAATCACGAGCAGCGTCGCTGGATACGCGCCCTGCGATGATGGCACAGGGAAGATTGCCTTTACGATATGTGGCGAGACAGCTCCCCGTGCCACGAATATTTATTCGAAGCCATACGAGCTTCCATTTGAGTAAGCTATTTCTCTTATTATATATATATATTTGTTAGAATGTATCGTTTTGTAAGCAAGCCTTATGAGCATTAGCATACGCGTAGAGATGTGCGCGCGCAGGGAAGCCCCGC
>NW_017304897.1:383093-392626 GCF_001594115.1 Trachymyrmex septentrionalis
ACATGCTCGAAAGAGTCGACCAAAACTTCCGAATTCGACTGAATCAGTGTATTGACAATGGAGGGCATCACCTACAAGATCTTATTTTCAAAACAGTGTAAAGCAAAATCTCCCACTATATGTGACAGGAAAATGGTAACAATAAAAAATTTTTAAGCATATGCAGTTTTTTATGTCATTTTCAAAAAAGGAAGTTCCCACGCTCCACCCTGTACTTTAAGTAAAGGAGAAAAAAGGAAATAGTGTATAACCGTATGATTGTCACTCGTGCTGTCACAGACAGCGAATATAAAAAGTAAGTGAGTGAGTGAGTGAGTGAATTATGAGTGATCTCAAGAAACAGTTAATTATCAAATACGAGTACCCAGTCAAAGGGATAAGTGATTTTTTATTATAATTTTTTTTATTACTTTTTTCTACTTTTTTTTCTTATTTTTTTAGTATTTAATGGTTGACAACGAACGAGTTATACGGTGTGACGTTTTCCGTCCGTCACAAGGGTCGCACGACCCGACCAAATAGTGCAGTCTGGCGTCTTGAGTCCTTCCACATTTTAGAGGGCGGACGCATCTGCGCTTTTTCGCGATGTTATTTGCGTGTCTCATGCGTTTCGCGTTATCGTTTTCGTTTCTTTTTTTTGTGCATTTCCGTACCGAGAGTTATAGAAACTGGCGACTACCACGATCTTGGCAGATTGACGCCGACTCATCGGACCGTGAAGAAGGAAGGAAGATGACCAGGACTGAGAGGCGGGAAGTAATCGCTGCTGATGGATTTACTGAGGCGCACGACACCCTGTCCGCCGGGTCGCACGCAGGTGATACCGTTTATTATTTCGTCCTTTATGCTATCGTAAGACACTTTTTATCGCATCATCTTCCAGGCGCGAGACGAAACGAGGATTGGAATGGCAGGATAGGGATGGCCACTCTACGCCCCAAGGACAGCAAGAGCCCCGAGAAGGCGTCTCGAGGCCACGAGGCGGCCCGAGAAGATTCTGCGGCCTCTCAAATTTCGCGCGCCAGGACATGCGACACGGGCATGATGCGGCTCCCGCGATTAGCGGAGTCACGCGCCAATGAGGCGCAATAAGGCCCCCTCGAAGGGATAACTGCGTGTCTCCGGGAAGATCAGCGCCGGCACTTGTGCTGTGGCCGGCGGATAGCGAGCATGTGAGGACACAGGACGCAGGTAGCGAGAGGTCGAAGGAATGATCGAGGCGAAAGGAAGCCAGAACGAGAAGCTACAGGAGGTCACAGTGAAACGTCGCCATTTGTAAAGTCGCCGGTTTCTGAACCCGGGAGGCGTAATCTTGGCGCCTTCCAATCATGTGTCGCCTCCCGGGACGGTCACTCATAATCGGGAGAATTTTTTGCGCCCGCCAAGGCCACAGCCTCGTCATTTATTCTACGATTTCGTCGCGTGTCATATTCTTATATCGTATCGTGTCGAAGTTCTGTATTGTAATATTGGCGTGTATCTTGTCGTTTCGGAATCTTGCAGCGTAGGATCTGCGTGTCTCGTAACGAATCGGCACTCGGTGTTAGAGTAATTGCGAGTATTTCCTCGTATCAAAATTGTGTAGCGTCAAAATTTGCGTGTATTCTGTCCTTCTCTGATCTTCGGTCGAGCGTTGCGAAATCCCGCGAGCGCATACGAGGTCACGTTATGTTCACGCTATAGTCCTTATCATATTCTATCGCTTGTGTGAAGCGGCGAATTATTGTTCGCATAATTCGCAAAAGTATCCTTGCGTGGCGTGAGCTCGTGCCGCCGAATTCTAACGGAATTGATACGCACCGCGTAAAGCATTTCGGGGTCGATGCGAAGCGGCTATTGTGTTTGATCGAATCTTATCGCCACAATCTTGTCGGCAGATGTAAACGAAAGTCGGAGACTTATTAAATATACTTGTTATTCTTGCTATTATTGATTCTTGTGTTTTATTGTCGTCACTATTCGCTTCTCCAAACGATCCTCTATCCTCGACCACGAACCGCCCCCTCCGCCATTTCGGAGGCTGAGCTACCGGTTGAGAGCCCGTCAGCGATCACAGCTCGTTAGAATATTGCATAAAGAAAATATCGCGTAATTTCGAGAAAGAGGGGGACGCTCACTCGTGCTTGGTGCCCAACTATTATTTCGCGATTTTGTGTTGGCTTTGAGAGTGGCCGCGTGAAGGCGCATTTTTGTTGCGTTTCGTTTAAAGTCACCCGTAATCCGATTGTACAAGAAAATCACTTGTGAGCGCGGTTACAACTCAAAAATAAGCTCGAAGTGCAGATCATCCCCTTGGTAAGTTTTTGTACTGTTTTATACTCGATTGTACTTTTCTTCTTTTATAACTAATATTGATAAATACTTATTTCTTTTTATAACTTCTTACAGCCTATGTGGTGTGGTACACACCACATCGCAATTCGTGGGTTCACGAACTCCGTTGCGAAGTACGCGCCAGGCGACGATGGTACAGGGAGGATGCTGGTACTGCATGTACGATATGTGGAGGGATAGCCCCCCGTACCTCGAATATCTGTTCGGAATAGAACCGTACGAGCCTGAATTCGAGTAAGTTGTTTTATTTTTCTTATTATATTATACAAATATTAATAATTTTTTTTCTATTATAGAATGATGTTGGAATGAATGAGAGAGAGAAGAGGAAAATGAAAGAGACAATGCTAAGGTGTCATTGCGAAACAAATACGCAGCATGATCCATCGATGCGAGTGACAGACAGCGGCGTCGGTGCGAGTGAGACAGTGCGTGCGAGTGCAAGTGACAGAGAGAGCAGCGTCGGGGTGCGAGCGAGAGTGAGCAGCACGATCCGTCGGTGCGAGTGACAGAGAGCAGCGTCGGGGTGCGAGTGAGACAGTGCATGCGACAGTGCGCGCGGGAAAAAAACGCGCGACTCTTTCTGTCACTGCCGCCACGTCACACGCTATGACGTCACGAGCTCACACACACATGTGCCCGTGGGGACGGAGGCCGGGGACGAAAACTACGAGAGGTGGAAGTCAAATGCAGCTCGCTCATTGGCTGCCCTCCCGCACCACAATACCCCTCTCGCCCAGTTTCCCTCCCAGCCCTTCACCCCGCGGGTCCCCTCATGGATTCATATAGTATACATAACTTTGCTACTGTTTTACCTTCCCCTTTTCTTACGAGCAAAAGAGCCCCCTAGACTCGTAAATTTTTGTATTCGTAAATTTTTGAGACATTTCATCTCTCATAAATAAAAAACACTCACTAAAACGCCAATACGTCGGAGACATTATGCCGCGTCAACAGAAAAAATGATCGTCATAAAACCCGCCCGCTATTCATGCCTGATGTTCGTACTCTTCCTTCGCAACTAAAACAGTCCCAATCTCCACTCACCATTTTTTTGAACTTTATTCTCCGTTTTGTCGGAGGTCCTCCACCACTCTCCTTCTCCAATCCCCTCGTAGGTAGGTACCGTGCGAACCAATCAGATCTTTGTCAAGTATAGGGCGAACTAATCAGAATATACCATTTAATTACCCTATTACCCTCACCCTTCACTCCTCGATCAATCAGAGCGCGCCCTTTTTCCAGATCCGTCTAGATCACGGCGCTGGAAGGAAACGTGAAGAGAGTTTATTTTGACGCCCCAGATTGCTCATATACTCTACTCGTATAAGTAAATATTTTATTTAAAAATAAATAAACTTATTATCTCTTGCACGTCTCATCCTATTGAATTGGAACGTAATAGTTCATGGCTTGAGATATTTTATTTTCTCGGAGAACTTATAATTAGCAATAGTTATCTGAACTCTTTTGAAGCTCTCTGAACGATGTAATAACGTTGCCTGGAGCTCTTTTTTTAAACAGTGTTCCCTTACACATTTTTTGTATACACCCTAAAATAGAGGGGATTTTTTTTATATTCATTACGAGTATACTTTAAAGAACAGTTGCGACGTCGGAAGATACCAAATTGACACATATCATAAGAATGCACTTTAATGATATCGAATTTCTTTATCTGAGGGATCGGCGCTAACAATAATAAAGTCTATCTGCTCTTATTCTCTTTTCAAAAATAAATTTCGGAAAAAGAAATCAAAACTAATTTAAAAAGAAATCTTGTACTTTACTTTTTAACTTCATACATTTTTTTCTGGAATTGCGACCACCAGTTGTATATTTTAAACATATTCTGTAACGTACAATTCTTAACATATTTTTCATCATACAGTATTAGTAATATCCAGATTACGTAAAGAATCTATATCTTTGTAATCAGCATCCAGGATCTCAATGGTCAAGTCGTCGCTATTGAGTATATCAGCCAGCCATTCGCGTTTTTTAAATACTTTAACGTATACAAGAGCCTTATTGTCATCATTCTCTTCCACACCAATTACAGCCATTGTAATCAGGCATTTCACCATGCTGTACGGAATCGTCCTGTCTTTTCATGATCACAAACACTCAGCCAGGAAGCGCAGTCTTTTTCGGATTTTGTCAAGAAATTCCATGGCATGGAACATATAAAAATGTAATGAGAGAATGGCTTCGTTTCTCAATACCGTCACTTCCTTCACGATAAATTTCCTTCCAATCATAAATCCTTGTACAAACAATCAAATTAGGCGTGCATTAAGAAAGCATGCTTTCCTTATGTCATTGTGTTACTATATTTCAAAGAGATTTTAAATCAATTCCAGAGGTGACACACATATCCCTTTGTTATTAAATATTGTCACGCTTATTGAATGTAAGTAGACAAAAAATGAAGACTTACTTATTATACAATATTGTTACATTAAAGAATCTTTAAATTAATGCTTTATAAATACGTAAGCTATAATGTAATTTTTTATTATTGAATGCAAAAACGGTTATATCATGAGATCTCAACGCGATCTGAATTTCTTTCATTTAATCTGAAGAATTCGTTACGTCTATATCTTAACATTAATAAATTTCACATTAAATATATTACAGATATGATGCATCTTCAAATCGTAATAAAAAAATATGTAATTCTAACTATATGAGTAAGTATAAAATGCTAAAACGAATAATATGTTTCAATGTTTCCATACAAATGTTCGCTACTGAAATCTAAGTTATCTTAAAGAATTCGTTACTTGTGTATCTTTTAATTTTAAAAACGTTATGAATTCTTTTTAAAAGTATAAGAGACCAACATTGTGTGTGTTGGTCAACCTAAACTGTTAAAAATAATAAAAATAAATACATTATTTCTTCGAACGCTTTTACACGGTCTATGTTTACTGCTATAATACCGAATTATTGTTTAATAACAATAATCATTTATTGTTATAATAGAATTACGTAGGATGCTGGAAAAGTTTCTGTAAACTATATGAAAAAAACATGTAAAATTCGGTAAATGGTTTTATTGTTTTTCGAAGTATTCGCCTTTAAGATCGATATATTTTTGCATACGCTCGAACCAATTTTCGAAGCATTTTTTCCACTCTAAGGCTGTAACCTCAGAAATCAGTGTACGAAATGTTTCAACAGCTGCTTCAGGCGACTCAAATCACTCACCACGCATATTATTTTTAATGTTTGGGAACGAAAAGAAGTCATTAGGTGATAAATCAAGTGAATACGGACAATGAGTCATCAATTCGACATTATTACTGGATAAAAATCAATGGTTTGACGTGCTGTGTGACAGCTGGCGTTGTCATGATGAAGGATGATGCGACGATTTTGGCTTGTTCTACGTAATTCATTTACGACTTCTGGCAAACAAATTGTTGTACATCAATCAGTATTTACAGTCCTTCGATCCTCTAAAGCCACGGTTGTCACATGTCCGGTATAACCGACGAAACAAACAATCATTTGCTTGGCAGCACTGCGTGAACGAACAACTTTTGTTGGTTTCGGTTTATTTTAAAATACCCAAACAATGGATTGTTGTTTATTTTCGGGCTTATACGAATAGATCCATGTTTCGTTCCCAGTAATGATGTTGTAGACCAAATTTGATCGACCTGTTGAATTTCTTGAGCATTTCTTTGCTCCATTTAACACGAGCCTGTTTTCGAGCTTCGGTCAAATTGTGTGGGATCCAACGACTGCAAAGTTTCCGTACGCCCAAGTGATCATGCAAAATCGTATGTATTGCTTTCATGTCAATGCCTAAGGATGCCTGAATCTTGCGGTATGTTATATGCCGGTCTCGCTCAATCATTTCACGCACAGCATCAACATTACTGGCAACAACAAATGCTGGAATTCAGCAAACCAATTATAAACAATCCTATTGGATGGTGCTTCATCCCCAAAAGCCAAATGAAGTCAATCGATGCATTGTTTCGGAGTTAGATTACACTTGTAATCGTAAAAAATCATTGCCCGAAAATTTTCACGCAAAATTTCCATTTTCTTACAAAATAACTTCTTTTAAAATACTATGCAAACAAAACTAGTTGGCTTGGGTACAAACTGTCAATTGAATTATAAAGGATGTCCCAAAATTAACGCAAGATTTGAATTAAATATAATAGAAAACACAGTTTTTAGTCTTTTGATTGTTATTTTTTTATTGAATCATAAAGTACATAGGATAGAGTTATTTGTGGAATAACACATCGGGCAAATGGCCTCCACGGATTGCATGCACATACGCACTCGTTTGTCGAAATTTTCCATGATCATTTTGCATAAATGTGGCTGAATTTCGTTGATGCAGCGTTGAATCTTCTCCTTTAATGCACGGGTGGTTGTGGCATAGGGCTTGTTGACATAGACCTGTGATTTCAAATAACCCATAAAAAGAAATCTAATGGTGTTAAATCACACGATCTAGGGGGCCAATTCTGATCACCTAAACGAGAGAGTACCACGACCTGGAAACGTCTCATGCAGTAACTGAATTGTTTCACGAGCTGTATGGCATGTGGCACCGTCTTGTTGAAACCACATATTGGCCACATCAATATCATCCAATTTCGGCAGAAAGAACTGTGTTATCATGTAGCGATATCGAGCACCAGTAACAGTCACTGCTTGACCAGCCTCATTTTCAAAAAAGTATGGTCCAATGATGCCTCCAGCCCAAAATCCACACCAAACAGTGACACGTTGTGGATGCATTTGTTTTTCGACAATCACATGTGGGTTCTCCGTACCCCAAAAGCGGCAATTTTGGCGATTAACAAAGCCATCAAGGTGAAAATGTGCTTCATCGCTTAGGATGATTTTGCTCGAAAAATCAGCATCCATTTGTTGATGTTCAATAATTCATTCAACGAACTCTCTTCGCTGTGCATGGTCATTAGGCTTCAGTTGTTGTGTTAGTTGAATTTTGTAAGCATGGAGACACAGATCTTTAGTGAGTATACGCTGTAGAGAGCTTCTTGAAATTTGCAATTCTTGTCCACGACGCCGAATTGAGGTTCCTGGATTGTCACCGACACTCTCATGCACTGCTTCGATATTGACATTTGAACGGCTTGTTTTTGGACGACCAGTGTGTTTGGCGTCTCCAACTGATCCAGTCTCCCTGAATTTTTCAATTAATCTCTTCACAGTTGACGAAGTTAAAACACTATTTCGATCATATTTTGTATGAAATTTTCGAACTGAGGCCGCCAAACTTTCATTATTTTTGAAATATTGTTCAATAATGAACACACGTTGTTCTATCGTGCTCCATGTTCACTAACCCTAAACTGTCAGCTGTTAAATTGTTTTTTTTTTGGGTTGCCAACACTTTACTGCACAAATGGCAAATTCAAATCTTGCGTTAATTTTGGGACACCCTTTAGGTTAAAAACGTCTAATTTTACGGATATGATAGTAGCAGAACATTGGCGCCACTGGAAGTACTAGATTGTAGAAACTTTTCTAGCAGCCTACGTATAAATACATACATACGTTTATACATACGATAATAAGATTTTTATTAGGACCGACATGAAATCAAACACTCAAGTATAAGCATATTTAAGCCTATTGACGATCAAAGCTAGAACTCCCAAATGCCCAAATAGTAGTTATACTAGGCGGGTTATAGATCACGGATACAGTCGCCTGGCTGCCACCAGGCGGCGTTGGCGTCGCGGTCGCAAGAGGAACTTGTGGGGAGGGGGGAGGTGGATGGGAAAGTCAAAATGTGACGATTAATGTCAAAATATTTTTACTTACTTTGTTATTAGTGCTATATAAAAATTACCTTCTATATAAATGTTGATAACGATGGTTTTGATGCGCGAGAGCGAATACAGCGAGAGAATGGCATAAGGATGGCGCAACACACAAGAGTTCGAATATTAATGTTCTTTTCTTTTTGACAAAAAAGATCAATTTATTTTAAAAGCAATAAACTTTGCACAAATTTAAGAAATTACAAAAAATTTTACACACTATCCTTTTCAGAATTTACTCGATCGCGATAGAAGGTCGCGGCGATTTTCTCGGCGATTCTCTTACTCGAAGGATTATTCACAGCGGTTCCTCACTTGGCGATTTTTTATCGACTGCTGAAAGAGCGGGACTGTTTTAACGAGATCGACGAGGAGCCACGCTTCTATCGCGACGATGTCAGCGTAATGTAAAATATTTTTACTTACCTCCTCCTTCTCCTCCTCCTCCTCCTCTTCCACTTCCTCCTTTTACTCCTCCACCTCCTCCTCCTCCACTGCCTCTTCGAGAATGTGAAACAACTGTTCGTCGCTTTGTAAATGGAGGAGATCCATCATGAACTCAATGCACTCCTCGGCGCTTACATTATTAAAATTGAAGGAGAAACCGTTGATGTACAATACATGATCTCGTCCTCATTATCATTATCCTTCTCCTCCTCCTCTTCCTCCTTCTCCTCTTCATCATCGAAAACGTCCTCATCGAAGAGAACATCCTCATCGCCGAGAACGTTCTCTTCGACGAGAAGGACATCCTCTTCGATGCTGACGTCCTCTTCCTCTTCTTCTTCCTCAATCTTTAGCCGTTTGCCTGGAAGCTCGTCAGAATTCTTCATTCTAAATACAATCACGTAACACTTAATCACATTACTCATTCAACATGCAAAAATATTCCGCCATTATTAGCAGAATACTTTTGTAGGTTGAAGTCACTCCCATCGAATACAGTGCTTCACGCAGATGAACTTTGACAAAGACTGACGCTGAGAAGCATCCTTTGCCATAGCGAGACTGCCCGGGATTTATCTATGGCAGTCAGTGTATATAAATCAAAAAGTGCCGCCGCGAGAAGATCGGCGTAATAAGTATAGACAGTTGTTTTTGTTGTGCATCCGACTATTAAATGTATCGTTATACGCATTGCGTTATACGCATTGAGATATTGAGCAACGCCGTGCGCGCTATCTATACTTACCATCTTTCTCTCGATACGTTATGCCGATCGTTGCGACTCATGTGCATCCTATACTTATGATCTTTTCTCTCACTGCAGCTCTTTTTATATAACTCCTTTTACTTATTCTCATACGCAAAATATATACATATATATATATATATATACTTTTTTATTTTTACGTAATTATTCGATTATAT
>NW_017304897.1:392771-403965 GCF_001594115.1 Trachymyrmex septentrionalis
GTGTAACTAATAATTCACATTTAATATTTGAATTTTTATCATAAATCTTACGCTAGATGAGTAGGATAATAGAGGGAGTTCTAACCAGGGAACTCCAAGGGGAATGCGGGGCGCGGGATATTCTTCGGAGGTGAGGGTATGACGTCATGCGGAGTGGCAGTAAGACAGATTTTGGGGACTGCAGTCACGTACAAGATAACAAAAAAAAACATCACAAAAAGGGGAATATTACCATAAATAAAAAAAATGGTAAACGAAAACAAATGGTTATAAAACAAGAAGTATTACAAAGACTATTCGCCATTATATGCTCCAACCGTTTTTCGGCCAAAATATAGCGTAATGTAATTTTTCTAGAAACAATATTTATTAATTATTTTAAATAAATATGATTAAGTTTCATAATTAATTGATTGAGTGTCTGGCTGCTATCGAAATCGATGATATTGTGATGATGTCTCCCTCTCTTGATAAAAGAGCCTTGATAGTTTATTCTTTTTTAGAAGGGAGACATGACAATCGAACATATTTTTTTGCATATACGAGTATTTCAAGGTTAGTAGAAGTGTAAATGTAAGTGAAACTCGATAGAATTGTATTTTCATAAATTTTTATGAGGGTAGAAGCATGTCTAAAATAAATACATAAAGAATAATCGCAATTGATATTTTGAAAAAATAGATAAACGATACCTATTTCGATTGAAGAGAAGGGTTACAGTATGAATTTGGGTTTCAAAGTGTACAGTCTAGAAGCGAGTTTTCGTAAAGTCGTATTGATGGAAAATATAGTGCATATTGTTCGTAATATATCAGAAGAAGATCTGATGGATATCATCGACGAAGTATTCGAAGATGTAAATTTTAAAGCAGTAATGGATGATGAAGACGCATTATCAGAAGATGGCGGTTATAATAGTGATCAGAGTGAAAGTGAAGACACTAAGAACAAAATAGTATGTCCTGCGAAAGTAATGGCAATGAACGTGCTGACGAAACAGTACGTAATATACTTTTATTATACAACGGGTGATTCATCAATTTTGTGCACATCTTGTATGACGAGATTAACGGTCATTGAACACATGTAAAATGTTTGTAGGCATGTTATTATAGATCGCATACAGTTATAGAAGGCAAACACTGTTCGGAGTGCAGAAGTGCGTGCTATACAATATTTTCATGCAATATGAGCCCTATTTGTATAAATTAAAAAGACTTGAACTGGATAAGTATAAATATATATTATATTACAATGATTCTTGATATAGTTCTTGATTGTATTATAGCTATTTTCTATTCAGTAATTTTTTATACACATGTACAGTCATAAAAGATCCCTTCTGTTCAAAATAGAAGAGACACAAGTCGCATATTCTAGCTCCCTATTTTTATATATGTGTGAAGAAATTACACTATAATTTTAGATTAAAAATTTTTTTATTTATATTTCTTTTACATAATTTTTTTTTTTTTAATAATTTTTTCTTACGCACAAAAAACTACAGCTAATAGTTCGCAGTCGAGGAGTTGATTTTTATCAAAGTAATCGCTAGCGCATATTACATTTGGTCTTTAGCATTCATTGCAGTGGATGCGATATTCGAAAATTGTGTAAACTTTGTATCGACTTTCTCAATGATACCAACTAATTGATTGAATGCTAATTCAATGCATTGATTTAAGTTGAACATAAACAATATTGTTGATTCAGTCATCATTAAACGTACGTCGGATAATTCCAAGCATACAATTTTAGCATTTTCAATCTTACTGAATCGCACAGTCAGCGGTTCAACGCTAATAGAATTACTCTTATGATGATTCCGAAAACAGTTTTGAATGTTCCAATGTTGTTCATAGAGTCCTTTCCATGTTTCGATAGATAGTATTAATTCGTTTCTACGATTATCTCCTATCGTAATCTCTATGTAGCTCGGTGGGCCAACGTTGATACTAATTTCTAGGAATTTATATCCCGTACGTGTCAATGCGTATTTCCTGTCTAATATATGAACCGCACGATGCATGGACGCGCTATCAAAAAAGTATAAAAAAAGCATTAAATAATTAATTAAATAGTTAATTTGAGAAAGTATAAAGTAGGAAATTCTTAAATTCTTACTTGACACATCTTTTCGTAAATGATGGAGTTTCATCATTATTCTGAAGTAGAACGTAATAATTTTGTGTGTGTGTGTTGCTTCCTACAGTGGAGTACCTTGTTGCTACTACTGTTGCTGTTGCTGTTGTTGGACTTTTCGTACAAGCGACTAAAGCAATACTGAACATGTAGAGATTGCATACAGCTCGAACTAAAAACAAATTGCGAGGGGATAGTTTTGCAGGAAAGTAGAATAGATATGCGGGTTCTAAATAATTGTGTTAATGCGCATATGTGTGCGTGCGTGCGTGCGTGCGTGCGTGCGTGTGTGTATGTGTGTCACATAGGGTTCGAAGGAGGGGAGTGTGGGTTTGAAGTAGAAGGGCTTTGTTCTTTCTCTTCCACCCGTTGCGATCCTATACTTATCATATTATTTTCTTTCTCTTCTTCTCTATGATTTAGTAATTATAATAATATTTTTTATGAATGTAATATAACATAGTAGCTAATTATGATAATATTTTTATTAATGTAATACAAATTGTCAAACGTACTTTCTTATCGACTAATTCAATATTTGTTAAATCGTACTATTACTCAATAGCTATTATTAACTAATTCTTAATTATAAGGAAAGGAAAGAGGAAAGAAATTTAAAACGTATTAAAAAAAAATTCTTATTTTATTTTAAACTTGATATATTCCTTTTTGGCGTTGCGCCAAATTGCTACCAATTGTATATCTTAAATACATTCTGTAACGCACAATTCTTAACATGTTTTACACACCGCATAGTATTAGTAATATCTATTAGTAATAAGATTATTCAAAGAATCTATATCTTTGTAATCAGCATCCAGGGTCTTAACGGTCAAATCGTCCCTATCGAGTAGCACTAACCATTTTCACACCCTTTAACATATATGAGAGCCTTATTGTCATCATCTTTTTCCGCACCAATTACAGCCATTGTAATCAGGAGTTTCACCATGCTGTACGAGATCATCTTGTCTTCCCATCGCAATCCATGGTGATAAGCACTCAGCTAGGAAGCACAATACTTTTCGGATTTTATTAAGAAATTCCATGGCATGAGACATGTAAAAATGTGGTGAGAGAGAATGGCTCCTTTTCTCAACACCGCCACTTCCTTCACGATAAATTTCTTCCCAACAATAAATCCTTGCAAATCCATGAACGTTGGCACAGACATGTTGTCGAGAAGACAGCGGTCGATTATGGTGTATCGTAGATTTTATGTAGTGTCGGAGGTGCACTTAGGTGATTTTGCGCACAACGTTGGTCAATGGATTATACTGAACCACACGATCGTGTATGATGAAACAATAGGCTGTTGTATTTGCGGGCACGTTCTCCTTACATTCAAAGTCTAATCACACGTCCACGGTGCCACTCTTGACCGATTCGTTCTGTCGAGAGCAATTGATGATCACGAATGGACCATTACATAAAAAAGTTGTAAAGGTGAGACTCGACTCGAAATACTCATATCCGTAGTAGCCCTTGCAGAAACGCGCGTACAAGTCGTACAGAATCGCGCATCTGTTTTTATCAAAATCCAGATTTAAGTCATCGTACGGATAACATTCCGTATTCAGGTAAAGTTTCACATTGGTTAATTTACAGTGGTTGAATCGACTTATATCCTCGGACATGACATTTTGTCGATCAGTTTGCATAGCGAAAATGATGTAGCGCGGCTTATCAAACTGAGTAGCCGTCTTAATGGCCCACGAATGCTTGGTTGTGCTCTGCAAGAGCGGAAACTCGTATAGATCCCACAAGCGAAAAGCCATGCTCAGATATCGTCCGCTCTTCAAAGCGTGCAGCATCGACAGCTTATTTATCTCGCTGAATAACACGTGCGGCATTAGCGACTGTATTTTGAATAATTCAATCGTCGGCTCTGTCGCCGGATCTCCCGTCAGATAATTGTTGTCGTTGCGTGCTCGTATTAAAATCAATTCGTGACGAGCGTTGATCACCACATGTTTGTAATCTTCGCAAAATCCCAGCAGTACGTAGAGCGGTACACAGAAATTAAAGTATCCGGTCGCACTAGTCTGCGCATCCCAGCCGGCATTCTGCAGAATCACGCTTCTGTCAGATGACACTGTTATATAATTTTTAAGCGTGCTAGTTATATTCACGTTCTGTTACGGTCAATCTCCATACCGTTGAGTTCATATCGAATCTTATCGAATATGAACGCGACGCAATTATTTCCTAATACCACGTTAGCACCCTGGACCACTTTGTTTTTCGTCAGTTTTCCCTCGACGTATAGAAAGCTTTTATACGGCAGTGTGTACAGATCCTGTTGCTATATGGGTATTCTTATCTCGTCGCTGTACCCGAACGTTGTGTTGGCGAACGGATTGTGTGAGTCTCAATCTTGACGATGCGATCGTCGAAGATTGGCTCGTCTTTAATATTTAGGATATCAGTCATATCAAATGTTGCGCTCTGCGAATCCCAAAGATTCCAATTCCCAAAGAGACCAATTTAAAAATGTAACGTTTGACGCGCTGAGATTCTTCTTCCTGATGCAGTTGGATGAGCGAATGTTATCGAACTGTGACGTCGTCGGCCTTGTAAAGAATAAATCATTCAGCACGAGCATCTCACGTTCACGTTATCACTGTTGACGTCGGACGTGCGATCTAACGGTGATCTCTTCTCCTCGAAAATCGAGCAATCGTCCGTTCTGGTCGACGACCCGTATCGTTAGATCCGTAATACTCCGTACAATGATCGGTAGGTAAATGATCTGCGCCGGCCTCTCCGATATCTCATATCCTGGCGGCACGCTCGGCGAAAATTCATGTATCGTGTGCGCGCTTTTGCCATTGCTGCACGCACCCGCGGTCACGTTACACTTTACGCGAATAACGTTTACGTCCATTATGCTTATCGACATGTCCGATTCATGCCATCTTCGCGGTCGCAGTATACGCTTCGACGTGAATCCGAGCAGCGATCCAATGCTGTTAGGCTTGTCAAAGTTTATTCTGTATGCACATCTAATCTCGCATTTCATTGTGTTGTAGTTTGCGCGGAGCGTAATTGGGTTTTCTCCACCCTCACCATTATCGTCATCAGTGTCATTGTTGTTATTGTCACCACGCACTACATCAACGGTTTTAACCACGTCGCGGTGCGGACATTTCCGTAAAATCGCGCGTTTCAGAAATTCATTTATGTCTCGCACTTCGTACGAACCTTTGGGAATTGTAATTTCTGTGTCATCTTTGGCAAAATAAAATTTGTTGTTCGATTTATTCACGTTCGGTATCGCGTGATAAGTTTCAAAAATCGTCAGACCGAGTTCGTAATCGCCATCACTCAAATCTATGGCGGGAAAGTAGTTCGCCGCGAGGAGGGTGCTCTTCCCGCTCAACGTAAGCGTCAGCAGCATGACGGAAAAAGTGTTCGACTAATACTAAGATTACACAGCATCTCATCGAGTTTTTTAAATTCACGCGCGTCTACCGTTTGTAGATACCGCAGATACATCTGTCCGTAAAAGCTCTGATCGTACGTCTGATAGAACGTACGATTGTACTCTATCGTCCTAGCATCGTTTCCGAAATATCGCACCAGTTCCTTGGGAGGTCAAAGCTTACCGAAACTGTCAAAATATACGACGCAATTGTTCCTCTTCGCGTACGCTACCCAGTGAGTACCAGGCCCCGTCGCATTGTCCAAATTCATGATACCGCTTTCGTTTCGACGCGCATCGCTCGTCGGTAATGCGTTACGCAAGAAAACGCCTCTAAAGTGTGGTATGTGCATACGTCTCACAAGCTCGTTTAATTGTATATTGGTAGTTGGGCCAGACGGCATTTTTATCGTCTGTTTGGCGGTTTTTTTTTCTTTGCAGCTACACCCTGTCTATGTTTGTACGAGCCAAGATATAGTCCGCGTCCGTATTTGTACGGAACGAGATACAGTTCACGGCCCTGTTCCGTCGTACGGTCGTGACGTTGCAGCTCTTCAAGCTAACGTCACGCAGCTTTGTTGTCGTTTACCGTTTTTACCACGCTGACCACTCCGCTGATCAAGGACCCGACCGCGCTCAACATTGGCAGAAACGGTAACGCACCGCCTCGTTTCACCGTTGGAAGTATTCGCTTTTTCATCGCCTTTTTCCTCGTCGTCTTCTTCTTCGCTTTCATGCCCATGCCGATCTTGGTTTTAGCTTTCATCGCTGCCCAGACGGCAGCAACGACGGCTCTCTCGTCCAGAGCCGAATCATTCGCGGTAATGCGTTTCCGCGCCTTCTCGGCTAGTATATTGTCTGCCGCGTGTCTATCGGTGAGATCGTTGCTGTGCGAATACGCACAGTCGTGTTCTCAACACGTTGCGTCCAGCGGATTTATGCCCACGTCACCTGTGGCTAATCGCTTCGCAAGCCGAGTGTCCGGGCCGCAAAACTGGTAGCCCGGAATATGTAACTCGAAAGGAAGCGCGTTTACCGCTCGATTCAACAGAATGTGTACGTCTATTCGAAATCATTTCAACAGCCAAAGTATCGATATCTCGAAATTTGTTTACGTCTATCGATGAAATCGGCTACTTTACGTTCTCCAACAACAGCGACGTATTCTACCGAGTGAGGCGCGCTCAAATTCTATCTTTATCTTTGATGACGTGACATGCGACAAACAGGATGCGATGAGAGAGTATTTTTCGATGGGTCGCCACATGAACGTCGACTGCTTCTATCACTGTTAGATACCTAAACATCTGATATGCGACAACACGAACCTTCTGATCCTGTTGAACAGGACGTACCAACTTGAAACACATTTACAACGATCATGTGAATACCAACATATCGTACGACGAATTTTGCGCGTTGTGCCGCGGCTGCTGGCAACAAAAATATGGATTCGTAGTGATAGACAAAGTGCGCTCACAAATGGACGATACAGAAAAGGATTTAACGAGTTTGCGATATCGTAACGCGACCAATCGTTGTCGATACTTAGCCAGAGACGAACATGGCAGATGTGCGCGAGCGTGTAAAAATCGCGAGGGCGATCGAAAAGACGAGCGAATCGATCCGCAAGAAACATCGCACTCTGAAGATCGGTAGAATCGAGGAGCGCATCGCATTGGAGACATTTTAAACCTCTTATCGAGCCGCTATTTTCGCCTACAGCCCCAGCGTGCATGCGACAAAGAGAGAGTCGCGCGACGAAGAGAGAGTCGCGCGACGAAGATACAGCGTCTTCCCATAAACGTGAGAGGAAGGAGGAAGAAGAATAAGAGGAGAGAGAAAAAGCGAGCGAGACGTTCCAGCGTTTCACGACTCTGCATAAATCCAATGATCGATCGCACGGTGATGTATGTACCAGTAACCTCCATCTCGCGTGCCAAAATCGTACCGACGATAGAGACGTTGGAGAACGTTTTCGAAACGATGGAAGACTCGCTAGCGGCGAAGGTTTAAAATCAATTGCAAACGTCGGAAGGTCGAGAGACGTTACGCCGGGCCCGCTAAGTCAAAAGTACGTCGAGGCTGTCCTGAGGGAAGCGAAGATAAA
Source organism: Trachymyrmex septentrionalis (assembly GCF_001594115.1). Classification (NCBI taxonomy): domain Eukaryota; kingdom Metazoa; phylum Arthropoda; class Insecta; order Hymenoptera; family Formicidae; genus Trachymyrmex; species Trachymyrmex septentrionalis. Next base: position 400,448 of record NW_017304897.1, read on the forward strand.
GAGAGCAGTATAGATCACAGTGTACAGCGTTTACTTACACAAGGATGGGTTGATGTTTGGCAATAAATGTTTCGACGTGAATGACGTGGACAATATAATTATCGACGGCGTACGACACGTTAGTACACCCGGTCTTTACGAATTGATTTTCAAGAAAATTCCTGACGATGTCGTCTACACGGAAAACGATATGCACAAGTACAAGAGCATGCTGTTGGTGACAAACGCACACAAACACAAGTACCATTCGCAGGGTCGATTATTGAGCAACAGAGAATACAAGTACAAACACGTAATCGCGCCATTGATGTCGGTCATACCCAAGAAACAGAAGAAATTTGGAAAGGGATTACCTCACGCAATGACATTGAACGACAACGCGATTGATTACGTGCACTGGGATGACAGCCCAACGAGCTGGTGGATCGTCTACAATTGCTTGACGCTTCGCACCGAGCAGGCAACAACGCTCACGACAACGAGATGCTGTTGATCATTGAGGAACTTCGCGAAGCCGGTTTTATTATAAATTAAATCGCGCATCCATAAAACGAGTCAATCGAGTGATACCAGCGAGAAAAATACATTATTTTCTTACACTTTAATACAATTACATGACCTTTTTTTACAAAGGTATTCGATAATGTCCCCATGGTAATGTTTTGGTTCAATTCGGTATAACGTATCGTTTGTAATCCGGACTCAGAGCGATTTTCGTCTCAGATATCGTATGTACTTGATGTAATTTTGATCTTATGCATGACTGTTGACGCGTCTCTTCAATTTCATCGTTTAAACATCGAGTGTAATTATCGAACGTTATATAATAGTACGCGCTACGATGTTACTTTTGACACTTTTCGCCTTCTTAATGTCTTTTTTACTATCTACCCTCAACGCATACATTTTCGCTCTGAGTTCGACGAATTCAGTCGATATTGCATCATTATTTTCATCCTTCATTAAGCCTGGCACTTTTTTGTTCGCAAGTGGTATACCATACGCATTATTGATAGAATAACACTCATGTCGAACTTATGATCACGCTTCATTTGTTCATAAACGTCATCACACTCGATGCGATATATGAAGCTATCAATGTCTGTGTGCATAATTTCACATTTTTTGTGATACAGCGGTAACATTAATATATTTGTAATAAAATTCATACAAACAGATCTTCGATATATCGAGTATACACATTCCTACGTAGATCGATTTGTTGAACTTCAACTCAAATTTACGAATTTCAATTGCTATTAGATTTTCAGAAAATACACTTCTACTATGAAAATTCGGCTTCGCGATCATTATCTCTGCACCGTATCGTCCATCCCATTGTGTTAATAATTTTACATCGATGTGATTGCGCACGTTCTTCATGGTTTTGCCGAATACTGCATTAACTTAAATAAATTTTTCTCAAAGTCATTCTTCGCAAGCGTTCTAAATTTTGTATTAAGTTCTATGTAATCGCGAAGCCATGGTGATTGTGCGAATTGTAATACGCGATGAATCTTTGTTACATGAAGACTGTGACGCATGCACTGTTGCAAATTGCGATAATGTATAACGTAACGTTTTTTATCATACACAGTCGCTAAAAATTTATCCTGCTGCCAGGTTTATCACGCGTTGGACAGAATGGCAGGTCAACGTGCTTGTCGTGCAAACGCTCTGGATATTCTAAGTCGACCTCAAGAACATAACCTGTGAGCGAATCCTGAGCAAACGCGTTAACATCAAAGTCCGAGACGTTTTCGATTCATCGAAATTTGGCATATGGCAACGGTTGACACATCGCCCATATAGATTATTAACATCGAAGTACATCAAGTACGTAGAAGGTTTCGACGAGCATATAACGTATTTGTTATTGGCTCGCGCGTATCTGCTGGAACATTGACTAAGACTGCCGCGTATACCGCGCTCGATAAACATCACCATATCGATGTCAGTGAGCAGTTCGAAATTTATGCTTGTATATTTCAGCATAGCATCCCACGTAAAACCTGGTAAAGTATAATAATACGCAGGGTCGATACTGTGAACTTTCAATACATTTATTGCGAAAATTTTCAAATATGTCGGCTAACAGCAACACGTCCGTTTTTAAATATAGATAGCTGTAAATAGGTATACTAGGCCGGTTCTAACTCAGGTCCTCTGAGGGGAGCGCGGGACGCGGGGGGTACTAGTAGGCGCGGGGGGTACTCATAGGCGCGGGGGGAGCGCGAGCGCAGGAAGGCGCGGTAGAGGGGGAAGGCGCGGGAAGTCCCGGCGGCATCGTTGTAATAGGACCCACATAAACAATGCGTTTCTAATTTTTTTCATCCGCCGCCGCCACCGCCGCTGCCGCCGCCACCATCGTCGCCGCCGCCATGACGGTTTACATGACACAATTATTATCTGGCATGTGCCAGATTAATAACGTGACTGATATTATAACGTAGTATGCTTTGTAGGCGATAGAGCGCGTGATATGAGTGAAGAAAGGATAGAAGAAATGAATTCTCTTTTTTATGACACAGTTTTTTCAATACGGTTTTTTATTAGCGCGTCGAGGTATAGGATGAATGGAGAGTAAAATAAAGTACATATATAAAATGATGTAGACGAAAATTTTTATTCACATCTTATTACATTGTGTTTTTTTCGTACATATTAAAAACTGAAACTAATAGCTCGCAATCGATGAGTTGACGTCCATTGAAGAAATCGCTGTCGCGTATGGCGTTTTCAGACGTATTGGAGAATCGCGTATACTTTACATCAACCTTATCGACGAGTCGGGCTAATCGTTCGAACGTTACATCGATACACCCGTTACAGTCAAACATACGGCGTAGCGTCGTTTCGGTCATCGTAATGCGTACGGACGAAGAATCGAGACGTACGAGCGTAGCATCGTTCAGCGTACAAACTCTGACGATTAGCGGTCCAACACTTATAAAATTGTCCTTGTATTCGTTTCGAAGCATTTTGTAAATATTCCATCGTTGCTCGTAGAGACTTTTCCAGGTTTCGAGAGACAGCGACAGTTCGTGTCCGCGATGATCTCTCAGAACGATCTCCACGTAACTCGGTGGGCCAACGTTGATTCCAATTTCCAAAAATTTATAGCCCGTATTCGTCAGATCGTAACGTCTGCTCAGTAAACGCATCGTACGATGCTGTGGACTGCATACATACATAATGTTAAAAAACATTTCTTTTGCGTATAGAATGTTGAAACTTACATGTTATATTCATTCTTCACGTCTTCACGATGCGCTGCTCTCTTTGGTGAAGTACATTTTTTAACCGTTCGTACAAGCGGGTATCGCAAGACTGATTGCATCCGCGTAAATTGTGACGTATACGATAACACTTCTGGAATAGAAGAGGGGAGACAGGCCCTCCCCACTTTTTCCAAGAATTTCAAACGTGTCGCGACATGTTTTATCACGTCTTTCTACATATTCTCTGTCACAAGCTTATACGTACATACATACATACATACATACATACATACATAC
>NW_017304897.1:408134-413112 GCF_001594115.1 Trachymyrmex septentrionalis
GGCAGGAGATTGACGGCCAGAAGGCTGTTTCTCCTCCGCCTCTGACTTGGAGGTTTTTTCCTTGTCAGCCATGATGAGCGGGGCACGGAGAGAGCAGCAGGTGAAAGTGAAAAATATTTTGTTGATTTGCCCGTGAGAATGTCACTCCGGTGATGCGTGATCACGCCGTGGCAACACAGGCGACGGATGAACTGCGCTGGGCGGCGAGCGTCCTTGCGCCACGATTATGATGCGTGATCACTATGTACGCACTAAATTCTGTTGCACACCGTGAGAGTTAATGTTTGCAAAACGAATATTACACGTCACTTCACCACGCTGCGTCCGGCTCGAAGGACCAAATGTTCGGGAAACTCTCTTACGCCCGACTCAGCAATGGAGATAGAGCGTTCGAGAGATTCTATATGAGCGCTGCGTAAACAATGTAAAAGACATACAGCGTGGATGAAGGAAAATGAGCAGGCACTTTTTGAAAAGAAGAGGGTTTACTTAATAATTAGAGTTATTTACAGTATTGCACAGTTGTGAGAGTAGCAATTCTATTGAGCAGTTTGATGATTCGCACAAGGCCGATCCAATGTACTGCCCGTTGAGCCGGATGACCGGCTACAATCGTGCAAGCACTCTAATGCTGAGAAGCACTTGCACAGAACCATGAGCAGTCCTAATTAATGCACAGGTTGTAACGAGCTGACTCTTAATCGAGATCACACTTAGAGCAGTTTATTGGAGAGATTCCTTTCACAGTGAGCGTTAACGAACGAATGAAAGGAGAGCGCGTGCGCGCCGGCAACACACACGTCCAAAAAAGGACCTGACTCGAGAAACCCGGCCCGGAGGCTCCCCTGCCCCCGTCCCGCTCTCGACACCCCATCGCACGGTCGCTCGAACTGTCCCCCTGGGCTTCACGGGCGACCGTGAGATGGCGACAACGGTATGATTGAGCGAGCTGACGGGATCTCAAACAGAGTGAGAATATGATTTCTATGGTGTATGGCGAGGATTTTATGAATTGTATTGTACTTCTTGTACTTTATTTAAAAGTTTATATGTATAACGCGGAAATAATCAGAGAAAAAAGTTGGTTATTGGAAGGTACGAGTAATTAAGAAACGGGGGTTTATGTTATAAAAATGTTTATTGATATGAATTTTTTTCAAAGAAGAAGAAATACATAGTTTGTATGAGAATAAACTAAAAACGTTTTAGTAAAATTAAGCCAAAGATTCTCGCTTCGAGAGAATTATATGAAAAATTTCGTTATATTTTAACGAAGTTAATTCCAAAAATATTATATTGAAATACATATCAAGAAAAGCTAAGTCGTTAATTTGTGTACGCACATTACGTTCTACAATATATCTTTCTAATTACCACGCAGTGTTAATTAAAAAATTTCCTGATTAATAAAACATGCGGGTAATTTCAGTTCGATTTCTGAATTAAATATAAAGCACACTTATTAACATTATTGGATAAAGATTCTAATTGTTTTAAACGCGCATCGACGCATTTTACAATGTTTCGCAGCCCGAGGAAGGTGGTTTTCTGCATTACGGAGGAGTTGAATCGAGCGCGTCCTTTTCTTTTCGAAGATTTCCGTTGGAATTTTCCTCTTCTTTTTTATATGCTAGCAATATTGATTTTGACCCGTAAGATGTGGTAAAGCTGATGGTGATATTTTTTATAACAACAAAGTTAGGTTTCACTCTATTATCGCTGCTTAAATATTCGTTCATGAGTTCCATGTTATCTTGAAACTGTTGCCAGCAGTCGGCGTCAAAATAAATTCCGTCTGCGTTATGTCCGCTCAATTTTACAACAAGTTTGAAGATTTCTTTGTTCGTTCTTTGCAATCGTCTTCGTATGAGAAAATTGTTAAGGCCATACGATGTTGCTAACAACATATGAAATCGAGCGTTTCTTTTCTCGTCGATGTTGTTACGTAGCTTGTAAGAATCGGGGATGGAGTACATGCTCATGTCCGAATTATTAGTATTTTTTGGACTGGCCATTGTTCTCACATCGTAGTAATACCAAATTCAGCAAACTAAGATGGCGAATAAAAAAAAACACAAGAAGCACAGTACTTGTTTGCTCGCAAGGCTGAAGCTACGGACGACGAGACTCGAATGAAACGGATTTTCATTAGTACCGTCGACATCACTACCCTCTCCGACGCTGCGTAATAAAATTATTCTGCACGCGCAGATGAAAAAAATAAAAACATAAACTTTCTTTAAATTTTTCTTAAAAATTTAAAATAATCTTTATCCCGTAGAAGTCAGAAGAGGAGGTGAGAACAAGATAAATCGAGAACGAACAAGAATGAACAGGCGCGAAACGAAAGGTTTTACGATTCCTCTCCTCGTTTTCTATGTCACGACGGGGGAGGAAGGAATTCGTCCAGGTGAAAAGAATGAAAATTTTTCGCTATAAAGGAAAAAAGAATTGAGGGGTTTAGGATCGTTTCTAACGAGGATAGTTTCTAACGAATCAGATTTAGTACAACAATAACCCACGAGTTTCTTTTAAAAAGACAAGAAGAAATTTATGAAACGTCTTCGCTACTTTAAAGTAAATTTACGAATGGTTTTATTGCTTTTAGAAAATTCATTAATTTATAGTGACAGAGATACGGCACAAAAATGTTGAATTCAATTGGAATAATGTAGGAACTTTATTCGTCTTCCTCTTTTCTGGAACTTTTGTGTATACTCGCGTGGGAAAAAATAACGTATAGTATATGGAAATTTAGAGGATACAAAAATTAAATATTAGCTATATTGATAAACGTGAGAAAAGTTTTAAACGAGGGGAGTGTTCAATGTTCACCATGATTTTTCCTCATGACGAGACCTTGAAGAAGAGAAAACAAACAAAAACCAATTGAAATTGTCGATCAAGCGAGACAGAAATTTCAATTAAAATTGTATTTTTTGCTGAAAGGTTTAATGTTTATCAGTCGTAGACTAATATTGTGTGAGAATCCTTTCCAGTAAGAAGATACAAAAAGCAGAAGAAAAAATTTAAAACATGAGATTCGTCATAATAATAAAAATTGTAAAGTGAAGCAAAACTTCTCTGGGTAATAATGAAAATGAGAGCTTTTAGCTAAAGGTTTTCTTAAAATAAAAGCGAAGAGGGGCGATAATTTCGTCCTTTCGTGATAATTTGTATGGGATCAAAGGTGTTAGATCGGTTATAGGGATGGTCATAACTTAAAAGTTTTTGTCATCCCCACTTCTCTAAATTTTATGAGAAAATCACTTCTAGTAAAGGAGGCGATCGATTACCAAAATCGTCAAAAATCTATCGGCCTATGAAGGGACTAAGAATTTCTAGTGAGTCTTTTCGTAGGAGAGGAATTTTTATGAATATCGCTACAGGCATAAATAGCACGCCCTGATCGAGCTAAAGTTTAGTCCTACGTTCAAACTCCGAAGTGAATTTTACTATTTGCGTGTTTTTAATTTAGTTAACAATGGAATTTCGCGGGTTGCTAGGGAAATTTTTCATCGTAGCTAGCAACTTAAATACAAAATTAGTTGCTGGCGATTATGTGACAAAGTTGTCAGATAACGGATGAGAACAATTATTCCGTTTTCGGAAAATTTATTGGTGACTGCTCTAGTACACTAGTGTGTGTTATGCACAAACTGGGGCATTGCGGTGATGACGTGAGATTACAAAATATAATCGCACGTCATCTCGAAATACGTGAGTGCTTTGGTCACGAGGAGGATGACGCAGGAAGTCACATAGCTGACTTCAAGCGTTGCATTGAAAAGAGGTAAGCACTAATAATTTTTAAAAATAGAACCTAATACAAATTTGCGAAGCATGCGCGGGAATAGAGACCATGTCATTGCAATGTCGTTGGAGTGCGCGAATTCGTATTTAGTAGAGACCCCGTAAAAGAATTTGTCGACTTCGCGACGCGATCGTCTAAATATTTAAAAAAATTTGTATCTCGCATAATGCTAAAGCATTTGACGCTCAATTTATTTTAAAGTACATCGTTGAAAAGTTGGGAATAACGGAAGAACCTCGGTTGATTTTGAACGGGGCGAAAATTATCGTTATGACGGTTGGACGTACAAAATTTATCGATAGCTCAAATTATATACCTATGCGATTATCGGAGTTACCCAAGGCTTTCGGGCTGCAGGATACTCTGGGCAAAGGTTTTTTTCCTCATTTGTTTAATACGTTGAACAATCAAAATTATATTGGTCCAATACCTGACGCACGATATTATTCGCCCGAGCAAATGAAACCCGAGGAACACGAGCGTTTTATGGTTTGGCACGAGGAAATGTCGCGTTCGAATTTCGATTTTAATTTTAAACAAGAAATAATAAAATATTGTCGGAATGACGTAGATATCCTTCGACCCGCGTGCATGGCGTTTAGAAGAATCTTTTTAAAACGCGGAGACGTGTGTCCGTTCGTAGAATGTACGACTATCGCTTCCACGTGTATGAAAGTTTTTTGTAAAAACTTTTTACGTGAGGAAGGAATAGGAATCATTCCACCGGGCGGATATATTGTAGATATAAAGATAATCACTCGCACAAAGCTCTGCAGTGGTTAGTGTGGATGGAGCGCGAGCTCGGGCATACTATAATCCATGCAGGGCGAGGCCGCGAGTATCGAATTCCCGGTACGCCCGTCGACGGATATTACGAAGTCGAATCAGAGAACGAGACGTTACGTGTTACAATTTCACGGTTGTTTTTGGCACGGTTGTCCCAGCTGTTATCAAATCAATCGCGAAAGAAAACTTACGTCCGGGGTGTCGCGCGAAGATACAATCGACGCACGATACGAACGAACTCTCGCAATGATATGGCGTTTTCGACAACGAGGATATAGGGTGATAGAGAAATGGGAGTGCGAATTTTCATGAGAAAAGCGCGAAAATCACGAGATGCGCGCTTTTCTCGAAAATCATCCGATATTGATCAACCATCCT
>NW_017304897.1:414523-427747 GCF_001594115.1 Trachymyrmex septentrionalis
TAAAAATATATCAAATAATTTAATGTAAAAATGTAAAAATATAAAAATGTAAATATTTAATTATAATAAAAATGTATTATATTGTTTCTAAAAATAATTGAATTTTATGTAAGATAATTTTATAAGAACTAGCAAAAATATAAACAAAAAAATTTTAAATTACATATGTTTCCTTTTCTCCTTTCCTCTTTTTTAAAGAAAAGTATCGAATAAAAATATTTTTTTACTTGAAGGAAAACAAGAAATAATTTATTCTTAATTCTAACCAACCTTTCCGATTTCAACGAAAAGTTTTCCCTCGCAGCGACATCGCGGTAGAGGCATTGGTAAGCTTATCGACGACGATGTCGCGTACTCATTTAACGATAGAAATATACGCCGATCGCAAATCTGTTTGACGCGCGCGAAGATAAGCTTATGCGCGTCGCGCCGCGGTGAGATCAGCTTTTCGCCAGCCGCGGTGCTCTTCGCTGACAAGCTCACGCGGGGTACGCTGGCACGAGCACTCACCCGCCGCGCGAAGGGGGCCCTATCGTTGCGTTGATCAGCTTATCTTCTCTTAAAATTATTTTTTTCATGCGTTCTAGAAAGCAATGAAAATGACGTTTTTTCTTTTTGCTTTTGAAGTTGCGCACGAAGATCGTTTGCTCATTTCGTAAAATGGACGTACGTTGGAAACATCCTTGGACGTCAATCGTATGCGGACCGACTGGTTGTGGGAAGACTTCGTGAAGGCTTTTCTCAGACATGTATCTCTCATGTCCGACGTATGCTTCGAGAGAATTTTGTTTTATTACGCGGAATGGCAAGAAGCCTATCGTCGATTACAATACGATACGCGTGTAAAAGAACAGTCCTGGAGATGCAGCAATACTAAAACGGCGAAGAAGAAGAACTCGTATAACTGAATTTCGCGAGGAATTACCTCGTCCGGAAGATTACTCGAACGATCCGCTTTCTCCAAAATTAGTGATAATCGATGATCTTATGAGAGAATCATCGTCGTGCGACGCGATCGTGGATCTTTTTACCAAAGACAGTCGTCACAAGAATCTCAGTGTTATTCTTATCTCGCAGGACCTATTCCACCAGGAGCGTGGACAGTGCGATATATCGCTTAACGCGAATTACATCGTCGTTTTCTCGTCCACGTGATCGTGCTCATATTCGTCATTTAGCGCGTCAAGTCTGTCCCGACGATCCGAAATTTCTAGGAGAGGCATACTACGACGCCACATCGAGGCCTCACGGATATTTGTTGCTCGATCTGAAACAATTGACTCCGGACGAGTATCGATTTCGAACGTGTATTTTTCCAGTGGATACGTTTCATTACGCCTACGTGCCGCGTAGATCGTTTTCCAGCGGATAAAAGTTGAGTACGGCTAATCGCGTGTATCAGTCGTAGATTTTTCTCGTGATGAAGGTGGGTGACGCGAAATCGCACAGAGCGACGAAAATCGCCACACATTCGATCAGTAAGAGAAACGCCTGTCTCGCGGCGCTCTATCATTTGAACAAAAATCAACGCACGATCTTCTTACGTAGCGCTGACGAAAAATTAATTCGTTGTATCTGTGAATGTGTTTTTAATACACTCAAAGGTAACGTCTCGCTCGAACGGAGTGGAAAAAACCGGTTAACCAAATACAAAAAAGCTGCGCCGCGTTGTTGCAAAACGCGGTAATTGGAAGAATAGAAAAAAGCTGTTGGTGCAGCGAGGCGGATTTTTACCCATTATTATCGGACCTATATTATCGACCTTATTATCGCTAATTATTGAGAGGCATTATGGAAATACCTACGGTTTATCCGAGAAACGCGAAGACAGAAAGAAAATCGTACGTAACGAAAACGAAAATGCAAACAACAACGCTACACGAGATGCCTCCGATGATAACGAGACGACGAACGATGACGTTTTTCACGATCTCACGCAAACATCCGATATACCATCGCCATTACATTCCAATAGTAACACAGATATTACAGCGAAAAATTTCGAAATTTCGAGCGAGCATAATCATATGATGAAAAGCATCGAGGAAATACTGGAAAGAGTACCGAAATCTTATCGTAAGCATGCACACTTACTGATGAAACATTTGCTTCAAAAAGCTGTGCCCGATAAACTTAGTTTGGACGAGCACGGAATCGTGACTATAGATGGTAACGTCGTGAAAGATTCGAATATCGCAGTCTTAATAAACGAAGCGAGAGAAAAACCGTTAAAGCAGTGGGTAGAAATCAGTTTGCACGATTACTCTGTGTGTTGAACATACCTTCTGCACTGGTGAGAAATAAAAGTTTATTGTCCGCGCACGCTGATGCTGTAAACATTGTACAACTTCGACCGCGCGCGAGTTCCACGCCTGTTACATCGAAAGAGCGAGTTCCACGTCGATTGTATCGAGAGCCCGAGGAAGGAGAAAAACATAAAAATTACGAACAAGAAATAAACGAGGAAAGCTCGCTGATTCTTTCTCGCGCATGAAAAACTGATACCTCCGTATCGGTTGGAAAAAATTGAGATAACGATGACGTTTGAAAAACTATACTACGATCCGTCGAATTATGCGAGTTATTCGACGGTGGATAATCTAACTCGCGCTGTTAAACCGAATTTCTCACGGGGAGAGGTCATACGCTGGCTCGAATTGCAAGACACGTACACGTTGCACAGGTCATTGCACAGAAAATTTCCGCGATTGCATTACAACGTGACAAACATTGACGATGTGTGGGAGGCAGATTTGATCGAACTCCGAAATCTAAAAAGTTACAACGACGGTTATTCCTATCTGTTAGTAATTATCGATGTATTAAGCAAATATGTCTGGGTAGAACCGCTACGTGACAAAACGAGCAACAGTGTGATAAAAGCTTTTCAACGCGTACTAGCAAAAAGCGAAGGACGAGTACCTGTATACTTACAAACGGACAAGGGTAAAGAATTTGTCGCGCACCTAATGCAAAAATTCCTTAAAGAAAACGATATTCGTTTCCGAGTAACATGCAATCCGGACATTAAAGCCGCCGTTGTTGAGCGCTTCAACACTGAAGAAGCGAATGTGGCGTTATTTCACGCATAAAAATACGCGACGCTACGTCGATGTTCTATAGGGCGTACGTGCTTACAATCACACGCGTCACTCGTCCATGAGAATGCAACCTGCGGTAGTAACGAGAGAAAACGCTCGTATCGCACGTGAAAATATATCACGTCGTTGGAAAAACAACATATTAAAGAAACGAACGCAAAAGATTAAATATCGCGTTGGAGATCTCGTTCGTATCAGTAGGGCGAAAGCAGCCTTCAAGAAAGATTACGAGGCTAAATGGAGCGAGGAAATATTGCAAATTTATCGTATTCTCGATTGGCGAAATCCTCACGTGTACGAGCTGCGAGATTTAGCAGACGAAGTCATAGACGGTATTTTTTATGAGCAAGAATTAGCACGAGTTGAGAAGAACCTAGAGGAAGAACAATTTATTGTTGATCGTGTGATAAAGAGTAGAGGGCGAGGGGCTAATAAGCAAGTGCTAGTTAGCTGGCTGGTTATCCCCTTCAGTAAGATTGATACCTGGATTCCGACATCGAGTTTAATTTCTCTTCGCGATGGAGGAGGAACAATTTCTTCTGGTACTTCTGAGTAACAGTAGTATGCACCATTTTCCTAATAATACAACGTCGTCCTTCATCATGGAATTACTTTATTCTATAGTGTTGCATGGAGAATAGGAGGTTGCGATAAGTGAGATTCAATTTCCTTTTTACACGTACGTCATAACGAAAATGTGATCAGATTCGTCGACGTTAAACCCGATGAGGAGACGAATGGCCCGTTTACGGCAAAAGAAGCTTCATTTCCAAATGGAATTTACAACGATATCCACGAGCTTATTGAGGCGATTAATATCGCGTGTAAAAATGTCGAATCGCATTTTTATTTCGAACAGCAAAGAGCGTCTGGCGGCAAAGTCAACATAATTTATTATTAACTGCGACGAAAAATGCAAAATGCTACATAATATAAACTTTTCCGATAATCTTCTACGAATGCTAGGTTTCTCAATAGCAATTTCTAATAAAAATGAATTGCATTCCAGGCTCTCGATACGTAAATCTAATTCCAATGAGACAGAAGAGAAAATTTTTCTTACTCATGGATTTAATAAGAAGACGGGGCAATCACGTACAGTCGGTTATTGGAGTGTCGAACCCTATAGTTTATGGCGTGCTATCCCTGATAAAATGTTCATATATTGCGATATTTGTGCGCCTTATATAACAGGCGATGTGTAATTCCTCTTCTCAGAATAGTACCGCTCGAGATACGCAGTAATTATGCATTTGGTGCAAATTTGGTGAAACATTTCTCATTTCCAAATTATATCCCCTTGCAGCGAACAAATTTCAGAACGATCGAAATAGATATAAGAGATCATCTTGGAAATAAAATTCCATTCGAATTCGGTACGCTGACTGTGACACTGCACTTTAAACGTAAGCAATAACTTTCTTTCGTATGCGCGAGCGTGAAGGTAACGCTAGTCTATAGTTAACAACTCGCAATGGAATATGAGGAGTATTTTGATGCGTGGGATACTGGTAGCAGAGGTGGAATTCCACGTGTTTTCGTCGGATCACCCTATCAGCACGGGCATGGAATCCGAAGCTTTCTCGGTGAGTTATTCAGAAAAAACCACTATCTTTTCTAAATATAATAAAAATGCGCGTGCTGTAAGAAAAGAAGCTTTACGCGCTGGAATTAACGTGATAGAAGACGTTGAAAATAATAAACCGTTAAAGGAAGCGGTCAAAGTCGGCTCGCGGAATCGAGGGGTAATCTGAAGAGAAAATCCAAAGAAAAAATAAGCTCCCTGATGAGGGGATCTGGATATAAAATATCCACGAAATCCGCGGCGCTTCAGTTTCCACTCGGTGATCGAAATAGACGTATCGCGCATTGTAAACGGCGTCGGGGGGTCAAAAGAAAATCATTGAGAAGTACCATAGGGAAGAAAAGCAAAAAAGTGACAAAGAAAAAGAAAATTCGTGCTGCTGGAAGAAAAACTAAAAAACCATCCGCTAGGAAACATCGTGGCAAGAAACGCGACATATTCTCTTAATTGAGATACGATTTCGCTGCTGGAGAAGAGCATGTCCTTTTTTCATACCCACTCGAGCGAGTGTATGAAGAGCGAACTCGATCTCTTCTCTCTGCCACCTACGCAAACCAGCATTGAGAGTTCGCAATGGATTTATTACAAACCCGTTCGCAGACGACTCGCTCATAGAATTCGTCATACCCCGCATGGAGAAGACTATCTGGACCTCACTCACACCATGTTGAGCCTTCGCATACGCGTAGAAAGCGAGTGCAGAGAGAGCACGTCGGTCGCACCCGACGGCGGGGCAGAAGTAGGCCCCGTAAATCATTTATTGCATTCCATGTTCAACCAAATCGACATATATTTCAATCAAAAGCTCGTATCGCCACCAAATAACGCTTACGCGTACTGCGCGTACATCGAGGCGTTATTAAATTATGCTTCACCCGCAAAAACCTCCCCTCTAACCTCTTGCTTATGAGACGCGGATATCCCTGGTTACATGAACGTTAGACGCATCAAATCCAAATACAGCGCTCGAGAGACGCGCGCAATACATTCGAGCAAATCGCGCGCTAGATCTCATTGGTCATTTCATTGCGACGTTTTCAATCAAGATAAATTTTTAATTAATGGAGTGGAGGTTAGAATGAGACTCGTACGCTCGAAAAATTCATTTTGTCTTATGGAGAGTAAAACGCTATCAAAAATACGCATTCTTGACGCCAGTCTACTCGTAAGAAGAGCAAAAATTAGCCCGGGCGTGCTTCTCACATACGCCAGAATGCTGAAGTAAAACTACCGCCAAGTATCCCCTTACGAGGGTCGAAGTTAAAACATTCATGATACACGCCGGCGTCGTGGGGGAATCGATAGACAACGCAATACTCGGACAGCTACCAAAACGAATAATAGTCGGCTTTGTCGATAACAAAGCGTTTAACGGTGATAAAAAATTAAACCCGTTTAATTTCAAAAATTACGGAATAAATTTCTTTTCACTGTATGTCGATGGCATGCAAATTCCGAGTAGACCGATACAACCAAATTTTTCGAAAAACGATCCGCTCTACGTTGAAGCTTATCACACATTATTCTCGGGAACCGGCATTCACTTTCTGAACGAGGGTAATTCTATAAGTAGAGACGATTACGCCAACGGCTACACTCTTTTCGCTTTCGATCTTACTCCCGATCTATCCGCTAGTTGCGGGACATTGGTATCTCGTAAAACACGGAAGCTTACGATTAGAAATGAGATTCGAAAAAGCTCTTTCTGTGATTATTAATTGTATCGTCTATGCCGAGTTTGATAACGTTTTAAAAATCGACTCCTCGTGTCAAGTTATTGTCGACTTTTCCGATTAGTCCTACGGCTTTCGCAAGAAAATTATTTTCCCCCTACTACACATGTTTTCTCATCTAATTGGACGCGAGAATACGAAAAAGCTTCAGTCTTGTTCGCGACACCAACGCCAACGTTTCGTGACGTAAAAAAGAGTAGTGAAAATTCGAATATAATATCATAATGGATATGGTCATCGACATACAAGGTTTTCGCGATGCCGAAGAAAACTTTATTCCGAAAGAAGTCGCGGTTCTAGCGATTAACGCTGCGATCACCGGACACTGGATTATGACGTCACCCTGTCCATTTGAAGATTTACCCGTGAGAGCAAAACGAGAAAACAACTGGCTTACACGAAATTATCATGGAATAGAATGGTTCGATGGAAACGTCAATCCAAAAAACTTTACGATACATCTGCGTGACATTACACGACACGCTCGCTACATCTATACCAGAGGACAAGAGAAGGCTCGTTATCTGAGCAATCTACTTTCTAGAAACGTATATAATCTGGACGGAATTTCTCCGGCTTTCAAAAATCTACCAGATTTCGAAGACCGTGGACAACGCTGCACGCATCACGGATTTCGAACCAGCGCCGAATCACGCTGCGCCTTACGCAACGCTTACAAATTGAAACGCTGGCTAACTATACGACATAGCAATAATTCAAGTTATATGATAACTTGAATTTCCTTGGAAAATTGGAGCGAGAGCGTCGTCGAGAACGAAAAAACCGACAGCGAGAATTCTTCAATTCAATTTAAAAATCAGAAACACGATATCGCTCGCAACCTTGAAGCGTGGAGGAAAAATATCGCGATGAAAAATACGAATCAAAGCGCGGACAAACAAATGACAGACGAGGAGAAAAAAGATCTCTCAAAATTCGACTCGTGGATCGATAGAGGTAAAGCTAACACCAACGTCTCGCAAGCATCGAGCATTTTAAGGAGCTCCACACTGCATACGCCAGTAAAAGAGGTACATTTTGAATTTACGCAAACATTTCCTCTCTCACGCTCTCCGACGACGAGAAATGAATTCGCTGGAAGTTTTAAACGCATTACATCATCTCCGTGTACGACATGCGAGAGTCTATCCTGCCGATCGAGTCTATCCTGCCGAGGGAGTGGATGAGGTCGATCGCCATTGTCGCTAACACGGACGATCACGATCGATCCGGGCAACACTGGGTCACCTTCTAAATCGATGAATGCGGGACAGGAACGTATTTCGGTAGCTACGGCTTGCCGCCCTTGGGTCCAAGATTCCTCTTACGACTTCGACGAAACACCACCCCGTATCGCTGGAATACGACAACGCTGCAAGGAATACTTTCTCAAACTTGCGGACAATACTGCTGTGTATTTCTATATTATTTGTAATGGCTATAATCTTAATCAGTTTCTTGATCTGATTACTTCTGATTGTAAGCGAAATGATCGATTGATTGTACAGTTATTTCATAAAATTTTTTTTCATTGTAAACATAAACTCGTAAATTCTCATGCTGTATGCCGTCATGTTCACACATGTACTCTTTTAAAAAAATAAAATAACTATTTCATGTAATATCTTTTTTAAATAAACGTTTTTGAACTTGTAAATATTGCCTTGTTTCTTACTTCTATCCCTTCACCCTCATTTACAATAGATACATTTTCCCCCGTATTACAGACTCAGATAATAACATTAAATACACAAAATATAGAAAGAATTTTTTAAAGCAATGCTCGAAGACGACGCGCCGCAACAGCTAAACATGTTCGTTTTACCTTCCCAAAATTCTTCCGAACAAAGCAAGTTTCTCTTTAGGCTCGCAAATTTTCGTATAAGATCTCCTTTCTCATACATTAATAACATTCACTGAACACGTCGGAGACGTTTCCCTGCGACAACAAAAACGACCGTCATAAAATTCGACCGCTATTCATCCCCCACTGTTCGTACTCTAGCCTCGCGACAAAAGAATGCTGCAGTCCCAATTTCCACTCACCATTTTTCAAACCTCCATTTTGTCTAAGACCCTCTACCACCCACCCTCTCCAATCACCTTTTGTGTAGGTATGAAGCGAACCAATCAAATCTTGGACGAGTATAGGGCGAACCAATCAGAACACACCATTTAATTACCCTATCATCCCCTCCCTTCACTCCTCGACCAATCAGAACGCGCCCTTTCTACAGACTGACCCATCTAGGCCATACCCACGGCGCCGGAGGGAGACGTGGAGGGGGTTTGTTTTGACGCCCCATGGCTGCCCATATACTACTGACCTCGTACCTATTCCTACTCTTTGTCAGAGATCGCATATGGTCCGATCCCTAGTTATAAGGGTTAAGTTCCTTGATTCGAAATTTGGACTGATGTTCGCATTGCTTGTTAGAAACAAGTGTTATAGCGTCCCTTCAGGACGTTCCAGAGTCAGATAAAACTCGCTCTATTCCCTTCCCGCGAGACAAAGCCTCTGTCCTAACGTCCTTCCTATGCTCCATCCTTCTTATTCCTTCTTTCTCTAAACCTAACCACACACACATACGACCGGAGCTTGGACGTAATATTAGCGTAGTTCATGGAAATTTTATGTAATCTTTAATACGAAAGTACTTAATGATTCTAGATACCTTAGCAGTATTTCAAAACTAAGTATTGAGAGCTCGGAGATAATAGCACCAGCTCGAAACCGAATAGGTGCGCCCGCGTTATCCCGAGTCTAAAAACTTCTAAGTATTATTGATACTATATACGAGACTATACGAGAAATTTATAAGTATTTGCGAAAATATGAGAAATTTTCAAATACCCCGGCAGTATTTCTGAAGTTAAGTCTGATAATGAGTGAAAATAAAGGCTCATATAATTGTAAGAACGAACGCTGTCGTGAGAATAAGCGAGAATAATCGAGAATTAGCGCTGATTCCTGCGAAGGATCGGCTTATACATAAGCAAAGGAGTGACGTTTCGCGGCAAAGGGGGTTTCGCGATCATGTCACAGAAGCGTGACGATCATTGTTCTGGAGTTTTGTTGATAGAAAATTGCCAATTTGTTTAATTGATATTAATATTTGCAATGGCTGACTTTGGAAGGTTTTCCTCCGATCGCTCCTTTTGTTTGGCGCGTTCGCATTTATTCTATAGAGTGTTGCCAGCGCTTCTTTACATCTTTAGTTTTAAGCTCGTATTTCGTGTATTCGCCGTTCGGTTCATGAAACCAACGAATATCGCTTTTATCATTAAATCATTAACTTCTAGCAAGATTTACGGCTTAATTGAGTATTACCGCTCGTTTAATTTCTGCTATACATTTATGCGCCAATTATTACAAAAACCTTGCATTTGGTTGCGCATGCAACTTGTAGGTTTATGTGATCAATGATCTAATTATTGATTTGAGAGTAGCGCGACACATGCAGTGAATTTATTTATGTGAGAAAATCCTATGTTGCAGAGAAAAATATAATTTGATAATTCTGCACAGTGCTTGCTATACTAGATTATTTACGGCGCTCACGCAATGAGCGCGTGAATATAGTGGCATAAGGACTGCTCGCGATATAGAGTTTACGCGGTATCGTTATGCTCGCTTTTGCTTTAGTAACGGAAGGCTTGTCAACTGATGATTTTGATAGCCGGACAGTTCCATATTTTAAAAATGTTCCGGAAAAATTTGAAGCAATAACACATAAATTCAATGTAAACACTTTAATGTTGCTTATACATATACGAATAAGTTTTTATAATTAAATCACCTAATAAATTAAATTAATATAATAACTTATATAAATTTATTTGTCAGAATTTGGCAATTCCCTGGTTAACATCAGCGAGAAGAAATAAGAATCAAGAAATCAGATTTAATCTCATATGTCAAAAAGTTCAAGGAATTAGAATAATTTCCGGATATCAACTTCACTTCGACATCTTAATTGGCGTTCTATTATTTAGAACATCTCGCATTCATTTATTATACTGATGACCAAGACTTGGCCGAAACATTTTTACATTTTTAATTATAAAATATATGACTTTGGCAAAAAACTTCTTGCATGTGTAAATGGAATCAAGTACAGAAGTAGAGTTTCGCATCAATGCCGCGAATGCTATGCTATTATATATTAAACAAGTATAGAACATGGAAAACGATTATAATATGATCGTAACGAAAAAATATATATATACATATTTATACTTACAATAAAATTTAAAGAAATTCGACCCTTCATTCTCTTCTTCTAAGGAAGAAAGGATGTGACGAGTGCCATTGCACAAGCAGGAAAAGTAGACTGTTAAGACGTAAGCGACTCGATATTAAGAATTAAAGAAAGATTATAAATATTAATTTCGCAAATTGTTTAAGAAAAATGTAGCAAGGACTTAATTGCGCGATCGATCCATGAAACTCGACGTTGCATCCTTAGTTGATAAATAAAACGCTAATACATAAGCGCTGATTCAGCAAGGACGACCGTTAGAAGAACGAGATATAACACGCAGCCAACAAGCGGGCGGGGATCAATAATAATTCTCGTTAGCGTCGCGTTACTCTCCCCGTTCAGGAACAGTGCAGTCGTGATGTATTAATTGATAATGTGCATAAGTAGTTAAGATTCGACGAAGTGTAATGTTAAAGTTATTTTATTTTAAAGAATACACATATTGATTAAAAAATCAAATCGACAATAAATGTCAAGTTATTAATTGTGCATCCTGAGACCCGCTGGATTCCGAATCCGATGCTGTAACAAAGCGGTACAACACGTCCATTTTTACAAGTGTTTTAAAGTGACCTCATCATTTAGATTTATACAAATTGTCTTTATTTGCAAATGACTCGTAATATAAATTAACATGTCACTTTTCGCTTTTAACATCACGATTCCAACATGGCCGCGACGACTCAGGAGTCTTAAAAGGTTTTTTTTTACTGATTTCAATTACACCATCAACAGCTTTAATTACATAAAATATGTGACAAGAGTATTCTGAAATTACTTTAATAGCACACATGACTCAGGATGTCCTTAGAATGCTCAAAGGACAAATAAATGTCCTCTGAAGTTTAGGAATAACACTAATACATTATATATTTAATTATATTATATTTCTCATCTAACAAAAAGTTAAACAGTCAAACAGTAATGTGTAATTTCTTCAACAGATATAACCTTATGTCACATTTAAATATCTATAATTATATGGTAATCTAATAAAGTAATCTAATAAAGATATAATTTATTATTTCTCACTTTGACAAATATCATAACTTAATCCTTTGATGCACGAATTATTCGTTGCAATCAAATTTTCTGAAATTTTATACCTAAGAGTTTTTGGGTCGCTGATCACGAATCTGGAATCAGTTTAGCAAAATTCAAGATGACGGATCCAATATGACGGATCAAAAATATTATAATTTTTGGTCCGTCATATTAGATCCTCTATATTAAATTATACTAAATTGAATAAACAAAATAAATAGCGAAAAAGAGTCGACGCATAATATATTTAATTAAAGATAATAGTCATAGATACATAAAATAAAAAGTAAAACGGCGTATATTAATACAATAATTTTACCTCTGTTAATTATAATATATTCTTTTATTAATTTCAAAGAAATGTGTTGACTCTTACTTTGTCCGTTATTATTATTTGTTTTGTATAGAAAGAGTCCTTCGATTTGTTATTTACATTTCTGTCAAGTGACGTGCTGGTAATGATAGCTAAAATTATTTAAAAAAAAAAATTGTTATAAGGCGAAACACTTTTTAATAATAATTTATTCGTATAGAACTCAACAACAATATAGTATAGAACAAGCGGAACAAGACAGAACTATTATCAAAAATGCCTAAAATTATCGGGTTGATACGTTTCCATGGTGTGCGAATATTCTAACCTGTGTAAAAATTAATTGTTGGAATTTTGTCCTGAAACATTATATAATAACCAATTTAGCTTAAAAAAACGGGAATACTTAACAGAAGTCGTAATATTCGATCTGGTACTTTATGCCGTATTGGAACGTGAAGTTAGCATGGCATTTCTTTATTTTTGATTTTTTGATATTAAAAATGCAGGATATTTTATTATTTGTGGAAGAACAGAAGAATAATCGAAAATGCTACCGAAAAAAATTATTGTTTTTTTTTTAATTTATAAAATACAATGCTAATTTTGCATACGCTCGATCTCTAAAATCTTTCTTAAATTTTGCTGTTGATTAATCTTTAAAAACACTTTCGGGTATAGCATATTCAGGCCTTTTTATTTCCAAGATCAGAAAGTTTTTGTTTTTGGAAGGCGACTACTGTCTCGAATCAGAAAATAAACTTTATAGTTTTATCTTTATATTTCATATAACTTTAAATAATTTGCAATGAGGATTTCAGGAAATATTAGACATTGAAAAGTTCCTCGGGTATTATATACCCATGTGTAGCATTTAAGATAGTTTTTTTGCTAGTGTAGTCACATAAATTATAATATATTTTTAACACTCGGACCAGGAAGACGCTTTGTATTTAAAGTTTCAATATTTATATAGACGGTCTTGTTTCCAAT
Source organism: Trachymyrmex septentrionalis (assembly GCF_001594115.1). Taxonomy (NCBI): domain Eukaryota; kingdom Metazoa; phylum Arthropoda; class Insecta; order Hymenoptera; family Formicidae; genus Trachymyrmex; species Trachymyrmex septentrionalis. The sequence goes on from NW_017304897.1 coordinate 427,558, forward strand.
CATATTGTTTATAATACGCGCGCTTATACATGCGTAACTCACTATACGAAGTCTGTTCAAAAAGTATCGCGAATTTTGTGTTTTTTCAAAAATTATTTATTTATTCATGAATATCTATTTTGTCCCCTTCAAAGTAATCCCCATCAGATATTATACACTTGTGCTAACGTTTTTTCCAATCCTCGAAGTA
>NW_017304897.1:428486-430033 GCF_001594115.1 Trachymyrmex septentrionalis
CAATAAGTTTATTACAGTTTTTTAAGATTTGGGAGAATTTGGGGGGATTATTTGTTTCAGATTGATTGTGTGAATCCGATAATTTCATCGGCTCTCAATTTATTTCTGAAATATTAATTCAATTTAATTGAATGCATATTAGATAGTAGTTCAACATCTTAACACTCGGACCGGGAAGGCGCTTTGTATTTAAAGTTTTAATATATTTTTACTCCAATAGTCTTGATCTTGATAAATGTTATTCAAGTCATGATCCTGAACAACATTTAAGAGGTTTTAATCGGCCGTCGGACACTTTGGATAATAAATTCCAATGCCGGCAGTATAATTATAACTTTTAAGCCTATTAACTCGAAAAGTACGTAAAAATAAAAGTATGAAAAAATATTTCATTACAGTGTTTTGAAAAGCTCTTAGGATAAGCTACAAGAATATAACATAATGAAAAATGGGAAGTTTAATTAAAGAAATGCAAAGTAACCTTGCTCTGACCTTGACAATGCCATCCAAATCAGTACTATCTTATATCTCCTGCGAAGTCAATTTAACGCAGTGTTTGCGAGATATTATTGGATCCTTTAAAACAGAACACCCAAGTGTTCAAAATAAAGCGCTACAAATTTTTATCTCGGAAACATAGTATTATTGAGAAAAATTCTTCAGACAAAAATTGTAAGGTTCAAAAAGATGAGTACTTTTCGAGTTATGATGCTTGAAAGTTACTGTACCACCAGCATTAACATTACCCAAAGTGTCTGATTGACGGCTAGAATCACTATTGTGTTCACTTGAATGTTGTTCAGGATCATGTCCTAGATATCATTTGTTAAGATCAAAGTCATTGAAGATTGTATCTTGTATTTTTATTTTTATGTAAAAACAAATTTTTAATGCAAAAATAAAAATAAGAGGAATAGCTTTCAATAACTTTGATCTTGACAAATGATATCTAGGACATTATTCTGAACAAGTGGTTCTAGTCATCGGTCGGACACCTTAGATAATGCTCATATCGGAAGTACTGTAACTTTCATGACGCAAAAAGTACTTAATGAAAAAATATTTTCTTATAGCGTTTTGGAAAGCTTTCGATATCAGCTATTAGATTCTGGAAACAAAAGTAGAGCATTTTATTTAAAAAAAATCGATGTGACTTTGATCTGACCTTGGCAACACCATGCAAGACCAAACTGAAAAGATCAATAAATAGATCTTTTTAAACCCCACAACTTTTGTCTGAATAATTTTTCTTAATAATACCGTATTTCCGAGATAAAAATTTGTAACGCTTTAATATAAACACCCGGTATATATATATATATATATATAGGTCTGGCTATTAAATAACGAGACTGCTTATGAAAAAGAGTTTTATTTTAAAAATTATTCTAATTGAATGCTTCCCTTCAATGTACTCCCCTCCCCTCGCCACACACCGTTCCATTCGTTTTTTCCATTGGTCAAAGCAATGCTGGAAGTCTTCTTTTGTAAGAGCATTTAGGAGCTCCGCCGATTTTCGCTTCACCTTTTCCATCGACTCGAACCGG
>NW_017304897.1:430845-447094 GCF_001594115.1 Trachymyrmex septentrionalis
GCAGTCTCGTTATTTAATAGCCAGACCTCGTGTATATATATATATATATATATATTATATACATATATATATACTGGTCAAGTCAATAAGTTCTTAGAAAATCTGTCAGAGGGCACTCGTAGTGTCATGTCACATTACTTTTTTACAAGTAACATCTTTTTACTGTCAAATTTTGAGCAAAATTCATCGCGTGGTTTTATTTCTGTAGACGATTAAAGCGAACAACCTTTATATTTTTGGCAAAATGGAAAAAAACGAATTTCGTGCAGTGATCAAACATCTACATATGAAAGGTTTAACGCCGAAAGAAATCAAAGCCGAGTTGAATAATGTTCGTAGCACATCTGCACCAGCGTTTGCGATTGTATACAATTGGGTGAATGAATTTAAACGTGGCCGTACATCCACATGTGATGCACCTCGTCCGGGACGTCCAATTGAGGCTGCTACGCCAGAAATCATCGATAAAGTCCACGATATTGTTTTGACTGATCGACGAGTGAAAGTGCGCGAGCGTGTTGAGGCCACAGGCATATCACATAGCACAGTGATTTCAATTTTGCACGAACAATTGGGTACGAAAAAGCTATCGACAAGATGGGTGCCGCGTTTGCTCACTGTGGACCATAAGCGTGACCGTGTGCCGATTTCAAAATAATGTTTGGAAATGTTTCAACGTAATCCAGATAAATTTCTGCGTCGATTCATTACTGTGGATGAAACATGAATCCATTACTTCACACCCGAGACGAAAGAACAGTCAAAACAATGGACTTCACCGGGCTCCAAAGAAGGCGAAGACTGTCAAGTCGGCTGGAAAGGTGATGGTCACAGCTTTTTGGGATGCACGCAGTATAATTCATATTGATTACCTTCCGTCGAAGCAAACGATCAATGGCGATTACTACGTAGCCTTATTGGATCGTTCCAACAATATTTTAAAGAAAAAACGTCCACATTTGGCGAAGAAGAAAGTGCTCTTCCGTCAAGACAATGCACGGGTTCACACGTGCCCAATGGCCAAATTCAATGAATCCTGCTACGAATTGTTTCCCGATCCAGCATATTCGCCAGATTTAGCCCTCTGCAACTATTTCCTGTTTCCAAACCTGAAGAAATGGTTCGAAGGAAAGAGATTCACCACCAGAAAATAGAATCATTGATGAAACAGAGGCTTATTTTAAAGGGTTGGACAAATCATGTTATTCGGACGGCTTGAAAAAGTTGAAGAATCATTGGATCAAGTAACGAGCTGAAAGGAGACTATGTTGAGAAATAAAAATGAATCGATCAAAAAAAATGTTTTACTATATTTTTCTAAAAACTTATTAACTTGCCCTCGTATATATATATATATATATATATATAATCATTTATGCAATATAATCACTTATAATTATAATAAACATTTTTTATTTAATTTATTATTTAATAACGCGGAAAATATATTTTTTTTTCAAAATTAATTTCAAATTTTCTTCATTTTCGTCCTTTTAAATTATTGTTCTTTTTTTAAATACAATAATGCAATTTTTTCTGAAAATTTGAAATTTCTACTTTCCAAAATGCATATTAAAAATATTTTTGTAACTTATATACGAAAAATAAGAGTTTTTAAGTAAAATGTGATTTTTTTTTAAATTGTAGTTTATTTTATAACTTATAACTTTTTTATTAAGGGTACATTCTCATGTAATCACACTAAAAATAAGACCTTTTTTGGAATTTTTCTTAAAGAATACTATAAGACATACGGTACATATTTTATAATTTTTTACATATTTATTAATACACATATCAAAATATATGAAAAACATTTTTACCGCAATATTTTCATTCCAAAATTCCAAGAAATTAGTTGAGAAGCGCAGAATTAAAAAAATAAGGTGATCAAATGATTGACACGATATCTCGAGAACCAATTCCAAGCCAGAAATAAAAAAACAAAATTTTTTCTTAAAGTTTATTTGCGTGGCTATTGCGTAAATTATAATTATTGAAAATTTGCGAGTTGACACGTGTTTTTAGAAAGTAATGTGAAAAAACGCTTTTTTTTTTTAAACCGGTTTATTCTAGTTTACCCGACAATTAGTTAATCTACGAATACAACGCTGTAAAAATTTTTTTAATTGGTTAGCTTTTCCGAAATCGTGTCAACCGTCCAAAAAAACAATGTTTTAAGAAAAATGCGTTTAAAGTTTATTCTACAGATTTTTAAAAAATAATATAATAATTTAACTATTTATTATTAATCAGCGATTCCTGGTCCATAGAGTAATTACCTCAAACATTTGGCTGTAAAAAAAGAACTTTTGGCTGTAGAATCCTTAATTCTTCGAATTTCTTTTTAAAATTTTGATAGTGTATTCTTAAAATGTTGTACAATCGAAAAGATTTAAGAAGAAAAAAGTTTTTGTTTTTAATAGAACTTGGAAATTCAGTATTTTTACATGAAGTTTCACATCGCTTCTTAAGATAAGGAATTGTAACAGAGTATTAGAAGATTGAAACAACTCTCTTAATCTCTATTCACGCTGTCAATTCATACTACAAGCGAGGGAAAAAAGTTATTTCAACATTTTTATTTGCGAACATTGCGTTTGTAATTTTATTTAATTTCTTTTCAATAATTTTTTATGTAATTTTAATTTAATGTTATTGTAACACCTTCCGACTAGTGTCAATTAGTTTCTAGTTTGTAAGATCTTCATTTTTTGTCATCTTGTGTGTACTAATGATGATCAAATCTTGACCGAAACGTCTACTTATTTATTTGTGAATTTTAAATATATGACTTGCGTTAACATTTATTGTTGTGGCTATATGCTCTTTATTATTTATATTTTTTAAATTCATCTTTCTATTTCCATCTTTTAGCACAACTTCAAGCAATAAAATAAGAATGTACATCCAACTATTATTAGATAAATACGAACATGCAGAAATTATTGAAAAGAAAAGAAACTAAGATACTTTTACAATGTAAGAAATTTGTATAATTCCTTCAACAAAAAGATAAACTGGAAAAATATTAAAAAATGTATTACATCTTAAAAGTGAAAAAAAATGAAAAAATTATAGATTATTTTAAACGTCGCATTTAAATGTAATAAATACAAAAATAATGCCTGTCTGGAAGTGAGATGCTTATGATATCAGAAAGACTTTTTTTTAAATATATGTATTATTTTATTGCTAATTTGTACTAGTAAATTTTTAACTAAATAATTATAATTTTGTCTTTTTTGTGCTGCACTAATTAACAAATATTATTTTGTTATTATATTGTATATATAATGAATATATTCTTTTTATTTACAATTATTATTTTTTTTACAATATTTTAAAAAACACTTTATTAAAAGTTCTCTAATTAGAGCTTTCATATAATAAGTACTGTAATACGCACAGTAATACTGACTGTTTCGATTTAAAACATTTTAAGCCATATCGACCTTTAGATTAAAAAACAGAAATTCGAGTTTGAAAAGTTCTGTAAAGCATAAGAAAATATACATTCAAATTTCTTCGTTTCCTTTTTTTCTACGAAATAATGAACTTTAATTGGTTGAATTTCTTATGCCTTATGTATCATGCATTATGCAAAAGTCTGCTCCCCACTTAAAAGTTCAAACTGACAGAGTTCGGACTTCTAGTTTTTCAGCCGAGCCTGAGCCTGAAGTTATGATATTTTGCACGCCTCTAGTCTTAAGATTATTAAATTTCTTATATTATAAATTTTTTACATTAAATTTATCATTATTTTATGTTGTATTTCATTTTGTCTGGAGACACTGGTAGTGTCTTTGCGCTAAGCTACGCGCAGCGACACTGCCGTAGCTACTTTACGCGAGCCGGCGTAAGTTGCCAGGGATCGAAATTATTGGATCTCAATAAGGGCTGAATCAGGCATAATCAAGTTCTAAGTGTGCTCAATCGATTGCACCCGATCTAAATATATAATGAAAGTATTTTTATTTTTTCTTTACGTGCCCTACGAGTCGAGATATTGCGACGCAAAATCCGAATCTGAAACTTTTATATTAAGATTAAGAAACATCGTCGTCGCCGACTACAGAGTGGGTGATTTGTCCTTTTAGAATTTTTAGCGCAAGAGGCAAATGTGGCGCTAGCATGGTTACATCATACATGGTTATTTTCTGTGAGAATTTTATAGGGATTTATGACATCGATTATGGCGCTGATAGCGCGCTTGCTAGATAGTTTTTATATGTTATCCTTGTATTATGTCTAATAAACAACGAAGATAGAATGACAGAAGTAGCACTAATAACGTCTCTCCGAATGCAGTAGAAATGAAACGCGAAGAGAGAAAAGGATACATAGCGGCATCTGATTGTAGCAACATCATTCATTTCTTTACAGTTAGCAAGCCTGGTACTCTGAACGGTACCTCCACTCTCAAGAGAGGCGTGATTTGTCCAAAATAAGCACAACAAATTGAAAAAAGAGAAAGCGAAGATGTTGAGTGAAAAAAGTGCAAGCAACGCGAACAGACCTCTAATGGCTTTAATATTTCCCAGTAGGGGCCTAGTTATATTTATAAATATAAGTTCTCAAAATATAATAATTTTGTTGACGAAAATTTTATGGCGCGAATTCACTAAAATTTAGCGATTTTGTGTTCCAAAATTCATTACCAGCACTAAAAATCTACAATTTATATTACGTATACTATATATTTTCAGCAGTGGCAGTGAATTCTGGAACATAGCTAAAATCGCCAAATTTTAATGAATTCGCGCCATAAAATTTTCGTCAACAAAATTATCATATTTTGAGAACTTATATTTATAAATGTAACTAGACCTCTACTGAGAAATATTAGAGCCATTAGAGATCTGTTCGCGTTGCTTGCACTTTTTTCACTCAACATCTTCGCTTTCTCTTTTTTCAACTCCCAAATATATATTTACCTCATTTTAAGTGCAAAAATATTTAAGGATTTCGAATAAAGCAAACAGACTTATTGAGAATTTCTACACTAAAATAAAAAGCTAAATTACATTAGATTATACGTAAAAATTGTACATGTAGATAAAATTGCGAAAAGTGTATCTTATAAATATAAAGGCGGCGAACAGAACAGAAATAGGATACGTATTATGGAACTGTCGAATTGTTTGGAATGAATTCCGATCGGAATTATTTCGTTTTCCGTAGAATGTAGGAAATAATTAAATCTGAATTAATTCTGATCGGAATCTTCTAGATGCGCATATGTAGAATATGCAACAACCGCAATCTGATTTCACGAACATCCGCGATCTGATTTATTCCGTTAGATATAAACCAATCATAGCCCTAGTTTAACCTAGAGGTTAAACAAAGACATCTATCGTGTAAGTGACACGGACTATAGAGAGCCTATAATCAGAGAGTCGCCAACTTGATACTTGACCCGAATCGCTCGCTGATTGGTTCAGAGCGCGTGGCGCTCGAAAAGGTTAGAGTGACAATGATAGGAAAATAAAAGCCGTAGCTTGCATCATTGTCATTCAATTTTTTTGAGTATCACGCGCCCTGAGCCAATCACGAGCGGTTTGAGTCAATTTGGCGACTTTCTGATTATAGGCGCTCTATCACGAATCACGGACTAAACGTACGTATAGAGGCCCAATGGCTACGTTTACACCGTGCGCTTAGTCCGCGAACTATACTCGTATGTGGAAACACATTCACACTTACATACACATACTTTCTTATTTATACTTCATGCCGTATACTTATGTACAATGACATACATATTCCGCGACCAGACGGCGCGCTCTCGCATACGCTATATTCACTCTTCCATCTAGATACTCCTTCGAGAACTTTCTTTCTTTTTCGAGAGCTTTCCTTCTCCTTCGAGAACATTATCATTCCTTCTAGAACCGTCCTATACACGACATACACTGGGCAACAAAATTAACGCAACACCTGTTTACTCTGCAAAAATAGGCAAATTTCAAAATACAATAACTTCATCAAAAATTGTCGTATCGGGATGTTTAAAAAAGCATTTTACAGGTAAAACTCTACTTTTCGGATCGCTACTTAAAAAAACGGTTTCATTAAAAAAATTATTCTTTTGCTTCAACGTTGAATAATTTGATTAAAAAAAAATCGTACGAAGCTTCGTAAAAAAGCAAATTAAAGGTAAAGATTAAGGCAAAATTTTTAGAAATTTTCAGAGGAAAGACTACATGGTGCACTACTCACTTTAAATCACTTAGTGAAAAAAATTGTAGCATAATGATAAAAAATCATTTTAAATAGAAAATGTTAAACTTTACTTACAATTAAAGAAGTTATGGCTTTAAAATGTTTTTTCGTACATCATTTTGCGACCATTCTGCGCGGAGATATATAAATTTGAATTTAGTTTTTTTTTAACGCTGATTTTAAGTGAGTCTAATTTTGTTCAATAGCTGCAAATTTAAAGATACAATAACTTTATCAAAAATTGTCATATCGGGATGTTTAAAAAAACATTTTACATGTTGAAACATCTACTTTTCAGATTGCTACTTAAAAAACGATCTCATGGAGATTTCATGGAGATAAAGTTACACAAACATAAATAAAAATATAAAATCTCAAAATTTTTTACGAAATTTGCGGAGTTCCATGGAGTGGGCTAATAATTGTATACAAATGCGATTTACATCAATCAAAAGAGCGAATCTTTATTTTTAATTTGCTTTTTTACGAAGCTCCGTACGATTTTTTTTCATCGAAGCAAAAAAACCATTTTTGCTTCAACGTTGAATAACTCGATGAAAAAAAATCATACGGAGCATCGTAAAGAAGTAAATTAAAGGTAATGATTCGCTCTTTCGAATGATATAAATCGCATTTGTATACAATTTTCATTTCACTCCGTGGAGTTTCGCAAATTTCATAAAAAATTTTGATGTCTGATATATCTTCGTTATGTTTGTGTAACTTCATGAAATCTCATGAGACCGTTCGTTTAAGTAGCGATCCGAAAAGTAGAGGTTTTTATCTATAAAATACTTTTTTAAACATCCCGATACGACAATTTTTGACGAAGTTATTGTATCTTGAAATTTGCCTATTTTTGCAGAATGAACAGGTGTTGCGTTAATTTTGTTGCCCAGTGTATTATAATAATATATACACTGAAACAAAAATAAATTATTACCATTAACAAATTCTTATACATAATTATTAGTCATATATAGTAAACACATAAAATAAACAAAATTTATGTATTCATTTAAAATTATTCATTTTTAAAGTAAATCATAGTACTTTAGTAAATATATAAAATAATTAATAAAAAAAACCTGATTAATATGTTTTTAAATTAAGTTAAAATGAAAAAAAATTAATGGCTTAAAAAATCAATTTTATTCAGTTAAAAATTGTATTAACATAAATTAAATTTAAAATTATTTTTTTAATGATTTAATTTTTTAAAATTAAATCATTTTTCTTTATAGATAAATTTTTTAACGCTTGATTTATATTGGAAAATCATATTTTGAAATGTAACTGCAGAAAATACAAGTAATATATTACTGACGTGTTTTATATATATAACTACATAACTGCACAAGAGATTTATTTGCTAATGCAATAATTTTCGTTTAAATGTATATTTTATTGCACATGTAATATACAGGATGATCCATAATATTAAATCACGACTTTATATATATATATATACATATATATATACACATATACATATAATGTTTGTTAAAACAAACGTAAACTAATTCCATTTCAATGAACTAATGAACAATGAACTAATTCAGTTTCCATAAACAAACTTTTTCTGTTATGTAATTTCATATACCACCATTATTAAAGTGTAACTGAGACGCAGCTTGAAATAGAACGAACGTCGAACAGCCAAAAATACTTTACGTTTCTACTTAGTCGTCGGATGTCCAGTGGTTAACAGCCGCGTTTCGATGAAATTAGTTTATTTCAATTGAAAAATATCAAATATATACACGTATCTTTTCTGGTAAATTATTCTTAGTATATCGCAAACTGTTCATAATTATATAATAATTTTGTTAAAAAATTATAAAAGAAATTATTTATTAGAAATATCTTTAACATTTTCATTATAGCTCTAATGATTTGTGACATATATATATATATATATATACACATGTTGAAAGTTCATTACGCAAAAATATTAGAAAGAATATTTATATTAAAAAGAATCTAAGACGTGATATTCTATATTCGCTTGAATAGAGAACATAATGTGAATAAAGAAAAGTGTCTGTTTTTTTTTCAAAAGATCAATGGACTTAGTTGTGTTCTGTTATTCTCTTCATTAGTTGATCATTATTGATTAAAATTACAATTTTCGTCATTCTCATAGAGAAAGAGGAAATAAGAGATGTCTAAAACAGAAAATTCAGATCTTACAACCGAAAAAGATGCACCTCCTGTGGAAGTGATAAGGACCGATTGTGCTGACAATACAGTTACAATTATCGCAGTGAAAAATACCAATGTAATGCGGGAAGATTCTCTTGCACCTGCGGAAGTTGCAAAAGAAGTATTAAATACGCAGTTTGAAAACAAGTGTTTAATGGAAGCGAAAATTGACACAAATGTACTTGGAGAAAAAGAAGTCGACAATCCAGATATATATATTAAAGAGACTACTAATATAATTACTCATGTACCTACTCATGTACCTGTGAAGGATGTGAATGTAACACAAGTCAAAGCGCAAAGCTATGCTGAAAGTAAAGAAGCGTTACAGTCGAAATTTATCAACGAAGAAAAGGTGAAACGTAATAACTGATAAATAACTGATTTTGTTATTTTCAATTATTATTTATCAATTCTTATGTGGTGTCTAGGCCGATACATCAAAGCAGAATGCAAGAGATAACATTGCGGCATACATATCCAGATTGGAGGCAGAAGTGTTGGTAAGAAAATTCTGCGGAAATGCGGATTGTTCTGATCAGAATCAAATCATTTCGACTCGATAATAAAGTTATATTTCTATGTTTTCAGTAAAAAATTAATTTTTTTAAAGTTAATTTTGCTCCTTTGCCATATCTTTTTCCATATGTTTACTGTTAAAACATACATGCATATCAATGATCTTTCATTTATAATTATTATATTTCATGTGTGTATGTTATTGATTTAAAAAAAATCCTTTGCACAGAAAGAATAACTTTGCTCAAGTATCTGAAAATTTAGCTAAATACAGATCTGAAAATACATAATAACGTGTTGGATCAAAATAACTATGTAAAATGCTCAATGATGATAACACTGCTAAAGAGTTTTAAAATTTTAACAATCAAATAAATATAATGGATACTTAAGCGTATATTACTTAATAATACAACAAAAAATTATTTTGTATGTAAAGTTTTATATATTTCAGCAGAATCGTCTTTTTTTTGTATATAATTTTCTGTAAAAAATTAAAAGTTGATTTTGCAAGTAGAGTCTTGCCATCTCTCATGTATATCTTATATTAACATTGATGGAGAATTTAAAATCCTTATGATCGACAGAAAAGAACAAAAGAGCGCGACAGTTACCAGAAGAAGTTCGAAGATGCGAAAACAAAGTTGGCCGCTTTGCAAGCGTATTACAGTGCGATAATGAATCGTGGCAATGACGATACCTTACAACAATCGGAAGAGCAGTTGCGTGAACAAATGATACAGCCGGCATTAATGTACGAGGAACGTAATCGCGTAATAGCGAATCAGGAGAACCAAATCAATGCGCTGAACAATCAAGTGGCCTCATTAAAGGAGGTGATATCGATCACGCGGGATCTATTGGAAATCCGCAATATAGAGGTGAAACAATTGCAAGTGAGTCGATGATCTTATTTTGTCTTCGTATTTATGAGTTACAACAAGATATCTCAAATAAGATTTTTTTTGTTTAAATTTTGCATTCATCATTTCTTTACTTATTTCTTTCCTTAAGCTCTCTTCTAATTTTTTAAGAATAAGTAATTTGTGAAGAAATTTTGGAATTGATTTTCAAAGTATATTTGGTAAAAATTAAATTTTACTTGAAGAAAAGAAAGTTGCATCATTTCTACACTCATTTTTTTTATTTTTTCTTTAAGCTCTCTGATTTTTAAAAATAAGAAGAAATTCTTTGCAACTTTAAAATTAATTTTTAAAATTAGAATTTTATATTCCTACAGATTGAATTCTAAATTAATTTCTTCCAATTTATTTGTTTTGTTCAAAAAACAATTCTAAAATGCTTTTTACTAACGTTAAATCATCACTAGTACTCGCATAGCACGTAATATTACAGCAATATAATTTTGCACTGCAATATTACAATGAAATCTAGCAGAAATATCGCTGAAGTATTATCGAAATGTCATAGTAATATTACAATGTTCACGAAAATGAATTATAAGAATATTGCTTAGATATATCACACACAGAGAAATATCAGTATATTATTTTGAAATAATTCTGTGATATTTATATAATATTTATATTTATTAAGAAAATAGAAGAACAAATTATAGTCAAATTCAAACATAGATATATGTAATAATCGTTTACAGTTTTAACATTCTAATAAATCGATATGAAATATAAATTTGGTATGAATACTTTACATACATTGCATTACATTGTATTACATAGCATGTTTCGGCATCGTAATTGTGCCTCATCATCAGATGCTATAAATTCGCAGTGAGCCAAAACGCAATAAAAATGTCAGGTGTATTTTAAATAGTCACAATTAAGCCATTAAATGGTATAAAAGACGCAGTGAAATGTTCATATAAAAAATATAAAATCCATTATCTTATGTAAATCCGATGTCTATAGCTGAAGTGTGAAAATTGCTCGCAATCGGTTGAACAATCGGTTGGTAGAGAATTTTCACGATGATCTATTAAGATATAACTTTTTAGGTGCAGATCAGCAAGCAATCTTATTATTTTATTGAAGAATTCACCATGTTATGGTTTTACACATTCTTCTATTGTATGATGTAAATATTCAGCAAACGCAGTTATATACTGTTATATTGCTGTAATAAAACAGAATGTAACAGGTAATATAACGTATTGATTACATGTAACGTACATGTTAGTTGTAATTTCCCACTCACTGCAAATTACAGTTATATACAATAAGTATAATTACAATGTAATAAACGTTATATAATAGTTGCATAGTTACAGAAAAGGTACAGAATGGTTACATAACATGCTAAAATATTATATGACTATAATATAAATAATTCTAATCTTATGTAATTGTTATATAATGAGTTATACTACAGTTATATAACTTTATTTATATATACTTTATTAGAGCAATCACACAAAATGACATATAAGCTATATATAAGCATTGCATAAGACCGCTGAACCAGCATTTTGTATATAAATCAATACGATACCTTTATGCTGGATGATCCAACGGCCTTAAGCTATGCTTACGCAGCTGTCGTTTCATGTGTAATAACCTTTATGGACTTTCTGCAATAAACTATTACCATGGTGAAAGGATTACATATATATGTGCAGTTCGACCAAACCACGCCTTTTGCTCCGCGTCATTAATAGGGAGCAAGGGCTACCAACTGTGAAACGTAAAACATATATTCATAGTCCGTTCTTCTTTTAAAACTACATATTTAAAATAATGTCTTAAGATACTAATACAGTTCTCGGATTGACTTACATCTTAAGACTTAAGATAGTTTTAAATGTACTCGTAATAATCGATTGTAAGTATTGGCCTATTCGTGAAATTGATACTGAATCTTTCCTTGTTTGATGCACTTTATAATGCATTTTAGGTTCTTTTTCTATAGAAAGAGAAACATAAAGTTTGTCAAAACATCTTAAGTACAGCCTTAATATATCGTAAATCAATCTGAGGACTGTATTAGCATCATAAGACATTATTTAAGACAATTTTAAAATAAAAACCGACTATCTGAATATTGCCTCATGATTAACATTTCACACTTGATAGTCTTCCTCCTTATGAACAGTCCATAGTCGGAGAAGGTAGAGATTTAAAAAGAGACACTGTCCAACTCCAGACACTGCACACACTATGTTATCTCTTTCACCATGGCTACTTAAGTTGTAAGAAATTGACTAATTTTCTTGTAGCTTGACTTAAACTTATATAAACTTAATAACTGATATAAACTTACTTTTCTAAAAAAGATAAAAAAAGCACTAAGCATACGTGCTTCTCGAATAAAACCTAAATATTCAACCCAATTAATATAGTAATTTTAATTTTTCTTCAAGGATATACTTATTAAAGGTCTTCTTATTCCAACCTAAGTAATGGCACTTCAATTCTCTGTCAAAAATTATTACTTTAAAAAAAATTAATGTATCAAATGAAAAATTAAAACCCAGATGCTAAAATCTTAACCGATCAAGTTACATTCTATCATCAAATTAAAAAGTAGAACATAAATGGTACCGTCTCTTGTTTTTACTTAACTTTAATATATTGTATGATTCGTATAAAAGATTTGATATCAACAAAATTGGCGCAAAGTTAAATTCCTCAAAATTTTATGTATTATTCGTCAAAAAAATTTGACATCAACAATTGCCGCCAAGTTAAATTTCATATAATTCAGATACTAAATTAAATAAATAATATTAGTGACAATTTAGAAAAAAGAATATATATATATATAAATATATAAAATAGAATTCCTAATAATTGTAAAAATATAATACAGATTTAAGGGGGCTACATTGGAGTCAGCGCGGTAAAAAATGCGCAATATACACTTATATAATTATTACGAGTAATAATATAGTGTGTATTAAAAGATGTTAGTTTGAACGTTTCGACTATCGGTTTTAGCTATCTTCAAGCAAATACAAAATTAATATATGAGAGCAAGTCAATACATTTTTAGAAAAATATAGCAAAACACATTTTTTTTTAACAATTTATTTTTATTTCTCAACAGTCTCTCAGTCTCCTTTCAGCTCGATATACTTGATCCAACGATTCTTCAACTTTTTCAAGCCTTTTCCGAATAATATGATTTATCCAACCCTTCAAAAAAAGTGTCTGTTTTGGCGATGAGCTGCTCTCTGGTGGTGAATCTCTTTCCTCCGAACCATTTCTTCAAGTTTGGAAACAGGAAATAGTCGCAGAGGGTTAAATCTGGCGAATATGGTGGATCGGGAAGCAATTCGTAGCAGGATTCGTTAAATTTAGCCATTGGGCACGTGTGAACCCGTGCATTGTCTTGATGGAAGAGCACTTTCTTCTTCGCCAAGTGTGGAGGTTTTTTCTTTAAAATGTTGTTGAAATGGTCCAATAAGGCTGCGTAGTAATAGCCATTGATCGTTTGCTTCAACGGAAGGTAATCGATATAAATTATACCGTGGGCATCCCAAAAACTGTGGCCATCATCTTTCAGGCCGACTTGACAGTCTTCGCCTTCTTCGGAGCTGGTTCACCCGGTGAAGTCCATTGTTTTGACTGTTCCTTTGTCTCGGGTGTGAAGTAATGGATCCATGTTTCGTCCACAGTAACGAATCGATTCATTCATATGGATTAGAATTCATCTGGATTACGTTGAAACATCTCCAAATATTGTTTTAAAATCATCACATGGTTGCGCTTATGATCCACAGTGAGCAAACACGGTATCCATCTTGCCGATAGCTTTCTCATACCTAATTGTTCGTGCAAAATTGAAATCACTGTGCCATGTGATATGTGGCCTCAACAAGCTCGCGCATTTTCATTTGTCGATTTCATCAGTCAAAACAATATTGTGGATTTTATCGACGATTTCTGGCGTAGCAGCCTTAATTGGATGTCTCGAAGGAGGTGCATCACATGTGGATGTACAACCACGTTTAAATTCATTCACTCAATTGTATACAGTAACAAACGCTGGTGCAGATGTGCTATGAACATTATCCAACTCGACTTTGATTTCTTTCGGCGTTAAGCTTTTTATATGTAGATGTTTGATCACTGCACTCGTTTTTTTCATTTTGCAAAAAATACAAAGATTGTTCGCTTTAATCGTCTACAAAAAGGAAACCACGCGATGAATTCCGCTCAAAATTTGACAGTAATCAGTTGAAAGATACTACTTGACAAAAAATAATGTGACATGACACTGCAAGTGCCCTCTGACAGATTTTCTAAGAACTTATTGACTTGCTCTCGTAGTATCACTTGAGTTTTACTTTTTATTTTGATAGAATTTGGCGCCACTGTTGTTGATATCAAGTATTTTGTACAAATGATATATATTATTAGATTAATATTCATTATTTATTTAACTTAGTATAAAGAAGTAGGATTTAACTTGCCAGTTCTTGATATCAAATCTTTTATAGGAATGATACATATCATTAAAGTTAATATTTATTATTTATTTAATTTAGTATCCGAATTACATGAAATTTAACTTGGCGCTAATTTTGTTGATATCAAATCTTTTACACAAATCTTTTATACAAATGATTTATATCATTAGAATTAAGTAAATACAAGATAGTACTATTTGTGTTTCATTTTTTAATTAGGTATCTAGGATTTAACTTTATTGGTTAATATTGTAGCATACGGATTTTAATTTTTCATTTGATACATTAATTTTTTTTTAAGAGTAATAATTTTAGACAGAGAATTAAAGACATTACTTGTATTTGGAATAAGAAGACCTTCAATAAGAATATCCTTGAAAAAAAATTAAAACTACTATAATAATTGGCTTGAATACTTAGGTTTTATTCGAGAAACTCGTATGCTCAGTGCCTTTTTTTGCTTTTTTTAAAAAGATAAGTTGTACTGATATCACACATTTTATAGTGATATCAAAATGACGGTCATTTATGCACGTATCATTTAAGTTTTATCATTTAGGTTTTATAATATATATGATACATATCATTAAAGTAAATTAAATTAAAAAATCTGATCACCACTTATCAAATCTTATCAAAGATATCAAATCATTTATACAAATAATACATAATATTGCGGGATTTAACTTGGCGTCAGTGTTAACCTTTCTATATCTTTTTTTTAAATGGTAAGTTTGTAAATAATTTTAAAAATCCCACCGCCATCCCCGCCGTTTTATAATTGTAATATAAAAATGTCAGTGTATTAAAACGACGGTTATCTATGTATTGTATGTATCATTTAAGTTTTATAAAATTATATATCAGGAGACGTGGCAGTGTCTCCGGTCATGTTAAAAAAAAAAGTAAAAGATATAAAGACACTACAAGTCTCTTATCCCAAGCCACCAAAGTCCATTTTTTGAGGGTACAGAATTACTAAAATATAAAAAATTTTGAATCGCACGTAATATATCCTGAAAGGCGGCATCGCCACATATAATTTGAGCCAAAAGAAATAAATAACAATCAAATCGTTCTGGACATACAAGCGGTCGAAAAGTGATGATTTTCGTGAAAAATGAAGTAACGTCTTCTTTTTCTTCTTCTCTGTCCGCAGTCACATGCACCTCTCTTTTCTGTCATCTTTCACTCACACCTCCCTCAACTTCGACGAACTCCACCCCCTCACCCTTCACTCCTTCCCCATTCTCTCCTCCTCTCCCATCATTCACCCCTCTCTTTTTTGCCCTATCTCACTCTCTTTCGTCCTCTCTCACTCTTGTCTATTGAAAGTGTCCGATGATCATTCAAGGTTGTGACTTTAACAATATGAGGGTCATTTTAATTTTTTTTGATAGCTTTGTAATGCGTAATGGGTGACTGCTACAATTTTCTAAAGAATGTTCGGTGTGATGATCTTCATAATGTGTGAGAAGATCAGAGTCATCGGAGGTGAATTGTCCTTCAATGGTCATTAAGGATCATTACCCTGGCAATATATGTCACGGTCAGCGTCACTGAATTCCCTATTTCATTTTTAATAACTTCTTAATTGAGATTTAATAACTTTAATAACTCAAATGGGTGACTGCTAAACCTTCCGAAGGAAGTTTGCAGGAAATATAATGGGAAGACAAGTATCGTATTACGCAGGTCTATGTTTAAGTAATAATTCCAGATTGAAAAAAGGAATAAAAGTAAGTAAAAGTTACCGAAATGTTTAAAATATGATGAAAAGGCTATTCAAAGTTTGCATAATTATAAAAAACTAAGACAAATTAAAAATAACATCGTTTCGAGACCGATTGGGTCATTTTCTATGTTCATAATTACAAAGTGACAAGTATATATATATATATATATATA
>NW_017304897.1:447194-462199 GCF_001594115.1 Trachymyrmex septentrionalis
AAAAAAAATATATATACATACTTCTAGTGGATTTATACTGATGGTCATTATTGCAACCTTATAAAGCTGACATTACTTCCCAGTTGATGTAGCGCATCTCATTATGAATATACTTAAAATAAAGAATGAGCCCCTCCATCGCCTATTCTTGTGAGGATGCAATCATATTTTCTTTGTTTCTCCGATTTTAACACGATCTCTTTACTTTGATTGCAACAGGATGAATTTTTAATATTGTATGAATATATTTTTTTTATTGTTTGCGAGGAGTTGAAGAAGAATCATCACAGAGCTCCTTATCCGGGATGCTCCCGAAGAAGAATTTAACTGGATAAGGGGAAGATATCCAGGAGCCGGTCTCCTGATTGTGCAGGATTCGATGAGTCTGCGTCCCTTTTATAAAGAAAGCGGATATTATACTTGCTAAAAAGCTACTTACTTGCTAAAAAAATTCTTTCTATTCAGCACTTCCGCAAGACTACATTGGGCACATCTTGGAATCACCTACCCAGCATTTCATCAGAATGCACCCAAGTCGTGGAGTATACGCTCCCACCTCCATAGTCTGGTACACTATTTAAAGCTAGAATCCTATCTCACATATTTTATTAAACACTATCCTAAATATGTACATTATACATTTTTACACATGGTTGTCGTCAGACCACAGAGAGGCCCGAGCTAAAAGAGTCCTTTGCCTGACACTCCCATTCGGCCTGCTTTTTCTTGCGTATGACAGCCTCGCAGAATTCCGCGAGGGCCGTCCAACACGCAGCGGAACACATAGCCGCCCTGACAATGGAGCCGTATTTCCTGTTAAGGACATCGATCGCCCCAACCGCTCAAAAAGTGACGTCTTCTCCGCGGGTAAAACAACAGTATGTGTATCGCCATCGCATGACAATGCGCACAAATCGGCGACGCGTTACGCTGTATCTTAAAAAGGTAAGCATCCATGACTCGTTAAAATCTGTGTCATGCGAATTGTATGAATATACTAGAAATAAAGAATGCCCCCCTCCCCCAATCGCCCATTTTCGTGAGAATGCAACCATATCTTTTTCGTTTCTCCGATTTTAATACGATCTTTGACATAGAGGTGGAAATTTTTTGGTTAATTACTTAAATCATCATATTCCAATCATTGATTATTATATTTTGGAAGCTCGCTGCCGTAAAGTGTCAACACTTTCGCTCCAAAAGGGAAGTACCTTGAGGGTTGCAACACAAAAATCGAAAATGCTCGAAAATAGTAGCGCATTAATAGCGCATAAATCCTGTGTATTTAATTTTCCAAATCAATTGTTTTTAATGGGTGGGAGACTGACTACTTACTCAGCCCTCCACAAAAAATTTTTTTAGAACAGAATAAGCGCAAAAATTTGTTTTGCGGATATAAATAGTGCATAAATAGTGCATTACAAAATTTTTTCATTAAGATTTGATTAAGTGGGAAGGCCAGCTAAGTACGTGGAAAAAAAATAACTAGGAGAAAAAAAGAGATTGTATGATAAAAAGATAGGAATTATGTAACGATTCTGATTCGGTGACTACCAACTTCGATCCACTCCACCCTCTCTCCTTTTCCATCCTCCTCCCCCACTATCCATCTCCACCACTCCTCTCTTTTGTCTTCTCTCACCCTCTTTCATCTTTTCTCACCCTCTTTCATCTTTTCTCACCCTCTTTCGTCCTCGCTCCATCCTCTTTCATCCTCTCTGTTCTTCGTTATATATTATATATTACAACATGAATAATCTAGTAATAATTTAATAGTAATCTTTTAATAGAAATCATGTAAATGATTAATCCGCAAATTGTAATGGAAACAGAGTTCAATTATGTTAGTTTTCTTGTGATTCAATTATTTTTTTATTAAAGTAAATAAAATATATCATTGGTCGATTAAAAATATAAAATTTTACTCTGCATTATTTATAACAAATACGTTGTTATTTGATAAAGTTTCTCACATAACAGCATTAAGAACGTTGTTGAAAAAAATTATCATTATTAATCAAAAATTTGCTTTGTTATTGTTGAAATACTATTGTAATACAAAACTTACTTGAACAAAAAAAATAATTAAATGATTTATGAATTATAGTACTCTTCAAATCAAAAAAACTAATACAATCAAGCTCTGTCTAAAGTGTTTGAAATGTTTGAATAATATTTTGCGATTTAATCTAATTGAAATTCTATACATTACGTTAGAGTTTTAGGGTTCTATAGGGTTTTATAAGGTTTTATTTAAGTAATAATAAAGAATGTTTTATTTTTATTTTTTATTTTTTTTGTTTTAATAATACATAATTTTTTTACATTTGCCTCTGCCTTTACAAGAAACATTGGGTAAGGTATGTCCTCCTGATGATCCTATAAATTTGAATCACGAACTGCACATCCTCACATTCGAGGTATACCCAAAAGATCTAAAGTTGTTATTTATCCCTATTATAGCGTTTTTGACTGCAGTAGCGCAGAACTTTGGCTTGCCATAGGCATCTAATTCGAAAAATCTGGTTTGATACTTGCATCATTAAAAGGCTGCCCCAAACGCCAACTGAAAATGGATCGTCAGTGTCACAAGTACTATTATGGTAATACGGAAAAAAACATTTTGGCTTCCGAAGAATGGTTGACGGAACCGATGATAGATAGTTTCCATGCGCTAAAGAAATTCTGATTATGCACCTCGGCCTGTATGGTCGATAATATTTCCCGATTGGATTGTTCCATTCGATAATTCGAAGAAGAAGCATTTGCAAATACTGCACAGTAATTTCGGTGGCGAGCTTGTCAGTGGGTTGCTTGTCATTATGACACAAAAACTGTTATTATATATGATTCTCATGAAGGTAGTCGTAATGCTAATATACAAAATTTGAATTGGAGAAATTAAAGTTTTTGAGGACAGATTATTTCCCTTTCGTGATTTTCAGAACAATTCTATAGTATTTCCTGAAGTTCAGTCGCAAGGCGATGGTTATAATTGTGGTCCTATGGCGGTTGTAATTGCTACATCGATTCTGTTAGGCATAAATCCTTGCATCGTGACGTATGATCTATCTTTGCTAAGATCTCATTTATCCGCAATGTTTGCAAGACAGACAATAACTCATTTTCCGTACCTCTATAATTCGATTGCTCCATTAACGTTATTGCCGTTGGAGACGTTGAAAAGACGAGAGGCGAATGCACTGAGAAGAAGACATAGCAAGGAAACTGAAGAACAGTGTTCAAAATTAATGGAAAAAGATGTCTTTTCTCACAAAGAAAAATATGTTATGAATTTTTAAATAAAATGTCAGAGAGGGCTTGCTCAGTACAAAAAAGATCCTGAAACAAAACGTCAGAAGGTGCGTGATGCATACAAAACAGATTTAAAAAACAAATGGTATATTAAAAGGAAATATTATTAAAAAAATGCTGCCCGTGAAAGAAATCGCCAACAAAAATTCCGACAAAAACATCCTGATTTGAAGAAATTGTACAATAAAAAGTGCAACGTAAAACGTGGTAAGAAGTCTATCGTACAAAGATGGAAGACAATCAAGAGATTGAAGGAAAAATTCAGTACTGTTCGGTCTTGACAAAAGTGTTTCAACTTTCCAAAACGCAGAGTTATATATTCGACTAACGTCGAGGAAAATTAACAAACCGCCGGTTTGTGCTCGATTGGAAGCCGAACAGATGTTCAAGTGGTGCGTAGCAAAAAAAACCGTACGTCAGTGCAGCAAGAAAAGTGTTTTCGTATTTGAAGAATACTGCTAAAGCTGCACTATTGCTTTACATTTAATGAATGTAAGACTTTGAAATATTTAAAAAGCGATCGAATGAAAGCTCTTTATGGTTCATCCAAACATATTTTGTTTTCCGAAGCGTACTTTTGTGAAACTGCTTATGAGCGAAGGAAAAAGTTTGAGCAACCACTTATAACGAGACAATATTCTCTTCACGTAGTGATTATTAATGTTTTGCCGTTAATGGATAACAATGGTAAAACAAATAAAAATGTAACACTATGTTACGTCCAAACTCCAGAAAAGTGGATTTAGAGAGAGAGAGAAGGGAGTAGAAAAGGATGGAGCGTGGAAGGACGGTCAGACTCTAGTCTCACAGGTATTTGCCTGGAAACAAACACCGGCGAGTCGAACGCACCCTTTTTTTTGTCCGCTTCGGAATATGGGTCAACGTCTCGTGAAGACACTATGACGCCTGTTTCCTACGGGCGGTGCGATCGTCGGTCCGAATTTCGAGTCAAGGAAAAATCCCTTTAACTCGGGAATGGACCACGTGCGAGCTTTGAAAGGGCAAGGTTTAGTGATTACGAGGTTTTGTTATTAGGCGGGTTTTAAAAATAAAGGACGAGAGCGAGAGGAATAATTAATGACATGATTTATTGTAACTAACTAACAGATAGAAAAACACGTTGTTATATGATAATCGGTTATATAATAATATTTATTATATCTAATCTATACATTATAGTTATTGACGCAACAGTATTATCTATTCTATAACGGCTATACATTTATTATATTTAATCTATACATTGTGTTAGAAGGGGGGGGGGATCGGATAGGTTTGGTTTAACATATTTCAAGGACGGAAACAGAGGAAGGAGGGAAAAGATTATTAAAGAATCTGACAGGCACTAATATTGGATGGATGGAATTTGGAAGGAATACGGGGATATTTGAGGTAGGGCTTTGACTAGTAATGGCATTGCGGATTTCTTGGGGATCAAAATAATGAGGGCCGATTGTGTAGGCCCCCTGAGGGATAGATGCGGTAGTAACCCGCGGGAATTGAGAGATGAGCGACTCAAAGGTGTCTCCAGGATCCGGAAGTATGATCTAGATGGGGGTGGGGGAATTTCCTCTAGGAACTCCACGCTGTCCGTGGAGTTCGTCGGAGATGGACTTCTTCTGGGAGAAATTGGGTGGGATGATTCGGATGATTGTGGAGGAGTATCGGGAAATATTCTCTCTGTCAGTGCGTCCGAAAACGCTGGTGAGGGAGTTCGAGGGGGAGGAGAAGGAGGTGGCTGAGGTGGTGAAGGTGTTCGAGGGGGAGGAGGTATAAGCTTAGCCTGATTAGCCGGCAGGGCCGGTGGTGGCGAGGATGGTAGTGGTGGTAAATGATCCTCGACCGGGCGACTCTGCGAATGCCCTTGTGAATGCCCGAGGTACCTCTTGTACTCTTCGTCCAAGAGTCTCCGTGCCTCCCGGTAGGCCCGGCTTCGAAGCCACCCTTTGAAGGGACGGTTCGGGCGCGGCACTATAATTTGGTATTAATTATAGTGGTTGGTTCTTTTAATATATGTGCGTGCGTGCGTGCGTGCGTGCGTGCGTGCGTGTGTGTGTGTGTGTGTGTGTGTGGATGGGACTTACTATTGTTCTGCGGATGTGGGTGGATCTAGCTGCCGAAATTGTTGGCCTCAGTACTCCACGGGAGGTTGGCACTCGGATGTGGAAGCTCCAGTCGAGTCACTCTTATTAGTAACTAACGTGTATCGCGAACTGGCAATTTCGGAGATGGAGTTTGACTGATGACTGACTGGTGACTGCTGAGTGCCGAATGCCGAATATCGAATATCGAATATCGAAGGAAAAGTGACTAATGATTGCCGAGCCCCGAAGGAATAGTGACGCTCCTCGTGGAGGACCTCTCCTTTTATATGGCGAATTAGTGACGCCGAGGGCAGAGTACGTGTACTGCTGAGCCAATCCAGGATTAGGGATATTGTTTATGTGTCTAAGATAACTTTCGTCATCGACCATTTCCCGAGTGTCTAATAGATGCGAGCCACATATCATTTATTGCTCACAGCCGCTGTTTCATTTTACAATCCTAGTCTGTTTGTTCTTAAGTTTCGCCTATCTGGCCCTTGGTTCCAATATCAACCCAACGGTTCTGTCCCGAATGGTTTATTAGTTAAAAACTGTGCGTTCATTGTTCTCAGCTCTTATTTCATTTTATAATCCTCGAGATAAGGTTTGTCTATTTGATACTTGGTTCAAATATCTAACTCAACGGTTCAGTCCCGGCTGGGTTGTTAGTTTAAAACGAGTATTTATTGCTCTCAGCTCCTATTTCAAGTGGTTTACTGCTCACTAATTCTTTGTGATGACGAAAGTTTCTTGTCGAAGAAAAGAACTGTGGAGTCTGGACGTAACACTATGATGAGAATGAATATCAAGTAAGTGTATTTTCATGGAAAAGTTTGTTGAATTTTTGGAACTGTTCAAGGGAGGTACTTTGAAGAAGCCAATAAATGCTAAATTCATGGCGCGGCTCAGAAATTGTTCCGTTTCACATGCGAATACCAGATTAGGACATTCTCCGGAATGCTATGCAAATCCTAATCTTTGCAAGTCATACATTGCAATGATAAGCACTTTATCGCCTCATTTTTCTTTCTTGAGGAATATTCAAAGAAATGTCTACAAATTGATAGGCAATTATAAAAAGATTTGTCAGTTGTTTTTAGCTTTGAGATTCGTCAATATGGATAAATTGCTTGAAATTTTCAATGATTTAAAGAATAAAACAAGATGTTATCCAAGAAATTTGACGGATATTAGTTTGGACGAGGAAAAGATTTTCTCGCAAAATTACGAAGCGTTTAAAGTTATGAAAAAGCGATTGTTGGATCTACCAACAATCCCTTGTATCTCATGCGAAAAATTATGTGTGAATAGAGACGTTTCTAAGCTTGAGAAGATGAGGAAAACAGTGGACGGATCTTTTTGGAAAGACCTGATAGCCTACGTAACAGAACACAATACTAGATTAATTTGTAAACTTTGTTTGAACAAATTTCACAGAGGCGTGTTATCTCTTGCTTGCATTTTGAATAATTTTGCCGTAAAACCATTACCAGATGTTTTATCGGATTTCAATGATTACGAAAAAATGTTAATTAAGAGAGTGAGCAGCTTCTAAGTAGTGCAAACGATGAGTTGTGTTTCCAACAAACATAGCCGCACAGACAAATGATCCGCAAAGTAAAAGGTAGAACATTTCATTTGCCTCTGCCTTTACAAGAAACATTAAATAAGGTATGTCCTCCGGAGCCTATAAATTTGAGCCATGAGTTGCACATCCTTCTTCGAGGTATAACCAAAAGGTCTTAAGTTGTTTGGGAAAATTTGGTGGATATTAATAAAATTTCAATATTTTAGTGGCTAACATTAAGAAAATTAAACTTTTCAGGAGCATATAACCAACCTTCGTTGTTTAGAAGTCATATATTTTAAAAAACTAGTACAATTTGTATACGTTTCGGTCAACATTTGACCATCTTCAGTACATTTCTAATAACATTATATTAAAACGAAATCAATCGATAGTAATCCTAATCTAAAAACGCAAAAAATTTTCGTTTAATCTTATATTTTAAATAGAAATATCGCATCTTTTTGAAAAAAGGCGTATGAAGATAAATTTAATAATCACACAACAGTTCGCAACATTTAATATGGTGACATACATTTTAAATAGAAATATCGCATTTCTTTGAAAAAAGGCGTGTAAAGATAAATTTAGTATTTATACAACGGTTCGCAACATTTAATATGGTGACGTACAAATCTTTATTATTAATTATTAAATGAATTTTCATATTGGTATGACTACTGTTGATTTAATGTCAAGAGGTACAATTTTCATTCTTGATCTGACTCCGAATTTTCTATATATGAATACAAGACCAATTTAAGTCTTTTTAAGTTTTATTGGAACTCTCTACATGTATTCAATACCGTGATCAGACCCACAGGAGACACGCAAGTGGTCAGTTCTATGTGTGAATTAAATATGAAAATTAGAAACACGTATCTCACTGTACACATCTCACTGATATTGCACACTTACATGTTATTAATAATAACGTACTTTTCTTTGTCAAAGAAAGTCACAAAGAAAAGTACGTTATTATTAATAACATGTAAGTGTGCAATATCAGTGAGATGTGTACAGTGAGATACGTGTTTCTAATTTTCATATTTAATTCACACATAGAACTGACCACTTGCGTGTCTCCTGTGGGTCTGATCACGGTATTGAATACATGTAGAGAGTTCCAATAAAACTTAAAAAGACTTAAATTGGTCTTGTATTCATATATAGAAAATTCGGAGTCAGATCAAGAATGAAAATTGTACCTCTTGACATTAAATCAACAGTAGTCATACCAATATGAAAATTCATTTAATAATTAATAATAAAGATTTGTACGTCACCATATTAAATGTTGCGAACCGTTGTATAAATACTAAATTTATCTTTACACGCCTTTTTTCAAAGAAATGCGATATTTCTATTTAAAATGTATGTCACCATATTAAATGTTGCGAACTGTTGTGTGATTATTAAATTTATCTTCATACGCCTTTTTTCAAAAAGATGCGATATTTCTATTTAAAATATAAGATTAAACGAAAATTTTTTGCGTTTTTAGATTAGGATTACTATCGATTGATTTCGTTTTAATATAATGTTATTAGAAATGTACTGAAGATGGTCAAATGTTGACCGAAACGTATACAAATTGTACTAGTTTTTTAAAATATATGACTTCTAAACAACGAAGGTTGGTTATATGCTCCTGAAAAGTTTAATTTTGATATTAATAAAGTTTATAAAACTTTACAATGGTTGAAAGACCATAATCATTATTACTCGGAAATTCGTCTTCCAGCATCATCTGACGATCTTATACATGATAAGTTGTAAGAAACAGAATATCGGATTGTCGGTGACGGAAGCGACAGTGATGAAATAGACGAGGTGATTGAGGATACTGTACAGCATAACAAAGATAATAATGATCAAGCTGTTTTAAAACGTAAAGCTTTCCTCACAATCACTAAAGATTTCGGGTATTAATAATCAGTATACAATATTCAATGCAGGCGAAAAGAATGGGTAATGAATCTGCATTCAAGCTTTATCAAATATTGAAAATTGAAAATGTTCCAATGAATAATTGTTATAAATATCTGGATGTCATGTATTTCCAGGATTTATATCTCGAGAGTGTCAATGAACAACGGGAAGATAGAAATTTTGCATAGCCGGATTATTTATTTGTCAGAATGCGATTGATATAAAAAAAAAGTAGATTCAGGTTGAAATATGTATTCTTTCTTCTCAATGATGCTAACAACCGATAATTGAAAAATGGTATCTGTTATACTATGATGGTTGCTAACCTACAAGAGAGATACACTGCTAACAGATACTTGAATGAATTAAAAGAGGAACAAATGGAATCGAATTTAATGAGTATTTTTGCAAAACTGAGAAATACGGCTCAATTTTGGCGACAACCGTCCGATAATGTCAAATGCATGACTTTGCATTATGGTCCAGCGATGTGGTTTTTAACTTTGAGTCCTAGTGAAAGTGGAAATTGTCCGATTTGAGTGAATATTTACGAGACATGAATCCTGATGAACAGAAGTTGGGCTTTAACGAACTGATCGCATATGATCCTGTAAGTAGATTCATATGCAAAAAATTTAAAACCATGATCGATTTTATTTGTTCGTCCGATAACTCAATAGGAGAGGTCATTCATTATTTCTGGCGATTGGAATATCAAAGTAGAGGTATCCAGCATGTGCATTGTATGATTTGGATAAAAGATGCTCCAGTGCTAGGAAAATCGCCGGATGAAGGAGTTGTTGCGTTTATTTGAAAATACGTGACGTGCGAAATTCCAGATGAAAACGTTTCGCCAACGTTGTATGAAACGGTTATAAGTGATCAGAATCATAAACACAATTCGTATTGCTTGCGTACAAAAAAAACCGAAACAAATATTTACAAAAAATTTCAGTTCGATTTTCCTCGGCCAGTTACTGATATTTTTGTTTTAAAAGACGTCATCACTTCGATAATGGTAGAAAAACTTTACGCAATAAGAACAGATTGTATGATCTTCCTCGCAAGAAATCCGAAAGGTTTATCAATATGATTATAATCCG
This sequence comes from Trachymyrmex septentrionalis, assembly GCF_001594115.1. NCBI lineage: Eukaryota > Metazoa > Arthropoda > Insecta > Hymenoptera > Formicidae > Trachymyrmex > Trachymyrmex septentrionalis. The sequence continues at coordinate 457,196 of NW_017304897.1, forward strand.
ACTATCAAGTCTGAAAGGGGAATATGGACATACAATTTATTGAAGAAAAATCAGAGTTTTTAAACTCGTACTTAACAAAATATACGACAAAGTCGGAGGAATGCAATATAGACTTTGCAATGATAAATTCCAATAAGCCCTTGGCATCGAAACTGCGGAATTTTACAATGCGTTTGAATAACAGAGAATGCGGTGCTTTAGAAGCTGCGGACACACTGCTAGGAATCCCTTGTATGGTATAGATAGTGATACCATTGTCAAATGAATTGACGTTAATAAGAAGAGAAATAGAAAAATTAAAACATTTAATGAAATTAACGCTCTCCATGAAAATTTGACAAATATTTATTGTCCATCGCTCATCGATGATTACTAACAGACCTAAGGAATTAGAATCATTGAATGTATACGATTTTGCTAGATTTTGAAATTATATCAGACAGATGCCAAAAAATGAACAAAGTCGAATCTTACAAACGTGTATCGAGTTTATTTAAAAAAAAAAACGAGAATAGTGTTATTTAATTAACCATTATCGATTTAATGTAAAAACTGAACCCGAAAAACTTTTACTCGCTGCTTCTTTTGTTTAAACCGTGGAGAGATTTGAGTGAAATCAAAGGTGCACACGAGACTTATATGAATGCCTTTAAAAATTCAGCGTCTGCTTTGACGAAGACGATGAAATATCACGAAAGGCTCGAAGAAATACAGATAGCTTTTAAGCGCGTTGCTGAATTAATCGAGAAGCGCAAAAATGATCTGAAAACAGCAGATAGAGATAAATTTGTTGACAGGATTGCAATCCGATAGAAGCTGACGATGCCGTGAAAGATCTGATAGATTTTGATGGATTTGTAAGATTGACGCCTCGATTGATTTATCGCAAATGATGTCGCGATTGAAGACCAGAAAAGAGTCTTTGATAGAGAATGCCAAGTTTTACAAAATAAAAATCAGATTCTGTGACTGTACGTAAGTGGCGAGGGTGGTACAGGAAAAAGTTTTCTTATTGAAACGATTAAACATTGGATTAGAATGTTTAAAAAAAAAACGCCATATCTGCTGCCACGGGTATCGCGGTATTCGATATCGATTGCTTGACAATCCATAGAATGTTTCAGCTACCCGTCATCCACAAATCTACGAAAAAATATACGCACATGTCAGACATGGTTTTGAAAACATTGAGAGACAAATTAAAGACTGTCGAATTATTTATAATCGATGAAGTATCCATGATTTCGAATATCACATTTATGTTTATCAATTTACGATTATGTGAAATCTTTGATACGACAGATACAGATGATGGTTTCTTTGGAAGAAAACACATTCTTCTGTTTGGAGACTTGTTGCAGCTTCTCACTGTAAAAGAACAATCTCCGTTCGTGAAAATGTCTCGATCAGAAATTCACAACTATTTAGGTACCATATATGGATCTGATTTGTGGAGATTGTTCGATTACGACGAACTCTTGATTAATACGACAAACATGCGACAACACATATCGTGATACTTTCTAGAATAGGTTTGGTAACGGATTCTGATATCAATATTCTTCAATCGAGAAAAATCCATTTCAAAGGAAGTAGTTGCGACGAAAGATTGAATGAACTTTGCACTTATATGAATCAATTACCGGTTGATACAATATGTTTTTTTACTTACGTGTTATTTGTACAAGGTTCTGAACACAGCAATGCTCAATAAAATTGACGGTAATGGAATTCTACTGATAGCAGAAGATGATGTCGATTGTGCTACAGCGATGAAAAAAAGTATGCACAAAATTTTGGAAGGCAAAGATAACAAAGTTTCGGAAAAAGCTGGCATTAAAAAAGTAATAGTGATTAAAATTGCCGCTAAAGTGATGATTTGACGAAACATTCATGTAACTTTGGGACTTGTCAATGGAACGATAGGTAATGTAGTTGCAGTTAATCGCTCTGTTGACAGAAATCATATTGATTCCATTAAGATAGTTATTTCGGATAACAAAGAAATCATAATAACGAAAGTAGATATTAAATTTGAAGTATTTCACAAAATGATGATACATCGGAAATAATTTCCATTATCTCTCAGTTATGGAATAACTATACGCAAAAGTCAAGGAATTAAAAATGCAATGATGGATCTAGGAACGAGTGTGTTCAGTGATGGTCAAGCCTATGTAGGTTTGTCACGAGTGAGTACACTGAAAGGACTACATTTGATAAATTTTAAACCGGCATCCGTTAAGGCAAACTCGGGAGCCATTGTAGAATATAATTGACTGAGATCTGTGTTCAAACCTCAGCTATCACAAATCAATTCATCCGAGAAAAAGGCTGTAAAAATTCATAGCGATGGACCATACCTAATATCATTAATAATGTACAGAGTTATGGTTACGAGGAACCAGAAAGTATAGTTACATGGAAAATATATGGCTTCTGCAATGACGCTCATGTTTCGTATTACGCTAATATAATATTGCAATGTGCGTTTCATTATCTACGTATCAGGCAACAAATATTGAAATATAAAGTATCGAATGCATTGACTGATTATCTGCGCGTAAGCTGAGCGTAAGTGTTGCAATATTTTAACTATTCTAGCAGTTAAAAGATCTGTCAGAGAACGCTTCGAAAAACGAACACAACAAGATGTTTCGGAATTTTTACGGCTCTAATGACGTATTCCAAATCAATGATGTATTAGAACTCGAATTGAAACTCGTAACATCTTGTTCAAAAGCCAAATGTAATTACAATGTAATTACGCTGGAAAAGAGATGTTCGCTAATATTACCTATACAGTCGACATTAAAAAGAAAAAAAGGTATCACTCTGCAAACTTTGATTGATTTATAGAATTTTTGAAATGGGAAACGATAAATGGCAATTGTAACGAATGTTAGGGTACCGTTTTGAAAAAGAAAAAAAACCGAACGTAATCGAATCGACTTCATCCGTCTTAGTAATACAGCTCAATTTATACACTTTTCTAAACGGTGCTTCTAAAAAATTATTGACAATCGGATTGACGACGTACCGACGAGTACTGTCACGATTAATAAAAAAAATTCAAGGTAATAAGCGCTATATTTCATGAGAGCGAAGAAATGAATCATGGTCACTACACGTAACAAAAAATCGAAATGGTGTTACTCTAATGATTCACAAGTCACAAGAAGTGGCCCAAAAGATCACAAGAGGCATACATGTTGTTCTTCGGGCGGATTAAATAAGTTTGGAAATAACTTTTACATATAATGACATTTTGTTAGAATAGAACGGAATTCTTCGTACGTTTACGTGAACCTTAATAACTATTGAGATTTATAATTAAATTTTATTTTCAGAACATTGAAACAATTAATCGTCTGCTTTGGCGCTACCGTAAACATTGCATTAAAACATCGACTGCTCTAGCACTGTATAAGGGTTGCCGTAAGCGCGGACATAACACTTCGGTTGCTCTGACGTTGCATGTAGGCTGCTATAAGCGTTACATTAAAACGAATGCAATAAAGTTCTGGCTTGCTCTAGGTATCGATATTACTATGAATAACAAAAATTTCTTATTGTAGTCAAAGAACTTCACGATATTTCAAAATATCATTAAAAAATAAATCTCTATGTCAAAGATCGTGTTAAAATCGGAGAGACGAAGAAAATGTGGTTGCGTTTACGAGAATAGATGATGGAGGGGCCCATTTTTTATTTTTAGTGTACAATCCGCATTCATATAATCCGCATGACTCAAATTTTAATGGGTCATGGTGCTTTGAGGCCTACCTTTTTGAGATATGGCGTCGCCGATTTGTGCGCATTGTCGTGCGACTGCGGATACGGCAATGCACACGTTGTTGTTTTGCCTGTCTTGGGCCGCGGAGAGGACGTCACTTTTTGAGCGGACTCGATGTCTTTGACAGGAAATGCGGGTCCATTGTCAGGGCGGTTATGTACTCCGCTGCGTGTTGGATGGTCCTCGGTGATTTCTGCGAGGCCATCATGCGCAAGAAGAAGTGGGCCGCGTGGGAACGTTAGGTCCTGGAGAGGCAAAGGATTCTTTTAGCTCAGGCCTCTCTTGAGTCTGACGACAATCATGTGTAAAAATGTATATATAATGTACATATTTAAAATAGTGTTTAATATAATATAGGATAGGATTCTAGCTTTGAGTAGTGTACCGGACCATGGAGGTGGCAGCGTATACTTCATGACTTGGGTGCACTCTGATGAAATACTGTCGGGTAAACGATTCCGAGGTATGCCCATTGTGGTCTTGCGGAGGTGCTAAATAGGAGGAATTTTTTAGTAGATAGGCGATGATGTCCGCTGTCCATCCTTATAGGAGGGACGCAGACTTATCAAATCCTGCACAATTAAGAGACCGGCTCCTGGGTGTCTTCCCCTCATCATGTTAGGTCATCCTTCGGGAAAGCATCCCGGATGAGGGGCTATGTGAAGATTTTTCTCCTCCTCGCAAACAAAAAATAAGTATATATACAATATTAAAAATTCATTCTGTTGCAATCAAAATAAATATTAAAAATTGTGTTAAAATCGGAGAGACGAAGAAAATATGATTGCGTCTTTTCGAGAATGGGCGATGGAGGGGCCCATTTTTTATTTTAAGTGTATTCATAGAATATTAAGAATTCATTCTATTGCAATTGAAATAAATATGTAATGTATAATCAATATTTATTATAATTACATATATATTATACTATTTATTATAAGTTACATATATACTATTAAATATAATATATTAGGTGTAGTAAAAAGTCATCGCGTATTTTTTAGCTCAAAGTTGTATATACAATATCTTCGTCAATAATGAATGAAATTCAAATTTAAAAAAAGGGTTTTAAAGCTTGAAATCTCTACTTTTAAAAGCTTATCACATTTTTTAAGTTTATATGAGTTTGATAATTTTTACATACCAAAAACTACGAGCTGAAAAAGACGAAAAATTTTCTTCTCACTTTGTGGATTTGTAACGTGTCC
>NW_017304897.1:462299-471674 GCF_001594115.1 Trachymyrmex septentrionalis
TTTAATTGCTCATAACTCCATTAAAAATTGTCGTATCGTATAATTTAAAAAAGAGATTTTTAAAGCTGAAACTTTACTCTATTAAGATATATTTATATTGTTGGTAAGAAAGTAATTGCGGTTTGTACTGATAGATGTCTTTTAAAAAAACGCGATGACTTTTTACTACACCTAATATATGCATACGATATATATTTATAGGTATATATCATATGTTTCAATTTTTTCTAACTATATTGCATGAATTGTAGCTTATAGAAGGTTATGTGATAAGAGTCGAAAATGTATACATTTGTGACATTTGCATTACTAGAAAGCTCCCCCGTATTTCTGTACTCTGAAAAGTAGATGATATATCTCAAAAAATTCATAAAAATGAAAAGGTCAGGCCATGTTCAAAAACAGATCTTCAAAAATGTAAACTTTTAAAAATTTAAATGATTATCTAACAATATACATATTATCATGAAAAGTAACTGATATATTATTCAAGGTCTCAGTTCAAAGTAAACATACATAAAGCGTATTTTTAAAAGTGTAAACCTTTAGAAATTTAAACAATTATCTGAAAATATATTATCTAATAATATACGAGTACATTACCATGAAAAGTAACTGATATATTATTCAACGTCCCAGTTTAAAGTGAATATACATAAAGAATATTCTTAAAAATGTAAACCTTTAAAAATTTAAATAATTATCTGATGATATATTATCATGACAAGTAACTGATATATTAATAAAGGTATCAGTTCAAAGTAAACATACATAAAGCGCATTTTCAAAAGTGTAAACCTTTAAAAATTTAAACGGTTATCTAAAAATATATTATCTAATAACATATTATCATGACAAGTAACTGATATATTATCAAAAGTGTCAGTTCAAAGTAAACATACATATAAAGTGTATTGTCAAAAATTTAAATCTTTAAAAATTTAAATAATTATCTGATAATATATTACCATGACAAGTAACTGATATATTAATAAAAGTGTCAGTTCAAAGTGAACATATATCAAGTGTATTCTCAAAAATTTCAATCTTTAAAAATTTAAATGATTATCTAACAATATATATTACTATGACAAAACTGATGTATTAATTAGTGTCAGTTAAAAGTGAACACATATAGTACATAAAGTGTATATATTATTTAAATTTAATATAATATATTATCATGAAAAATAACTCATATGTTATTGAAGGTGCGAAAACGAACATACGTATATACAAATAAAACAAATTACAATTTGATTCTAGAAAATAAATGCGATATGTTATTCTTAGTGTATAAAATATAAAAGTCGTTTATTGAGATTTGATTTGAAATTTATATTAGTCCGTACAATGAAAAATAATTGCTTGTAATTCCAGACTACTAATTTGTTAATGACTTGGAAAAAGAACATGGCGGCCTGTTTTTAAAAAACTTTTGATGGATGGAATATTGAAATATTATAAAAGAGTTATGAAAATGATTAATTTAGATTAAAAGTTTACAATTTTTCTTTAGTAAAATTTTGAATTTTCATATCAACTTCCGATTTTGAGTTTATACCGTACTTTCAACAAGTGATTTATTGATCAAAAAACGTTACCTTATTGTCTGACACGAGCAAATATTAAGTAAACCCAAAATTCATAAATACAATGTTCTCGGGACAAAAGTACAAAGAACCTATACGGTTAAAAGTTTATTGATTATTTGACGTAATATATTCTCTTCGTTATAGAGAAAATACCGTTCTAATGTACTACTTTTTCATACTTCAAATGTAATATTTGAGGGGATGGACGGAATAAAGGTCTAATTACAAAATCTTTATTTTAATAAAAATTAAAATAACTTACTATTTCTTTATTATAAAATGAGTACAGTATTATTATAAATAAATTTATGTAATGTCCTTAAGAAGTTACATGTTACAACATTTCCCTATTACGATTAATATTATATAAAAAAGCTAATTTTTGAAAAAGGGTCTAAGTAGAGTTGTGCCTTCACTCCATCCATCCTCTCGATTACTTTGTAAAAGCTTCGATATTATTTCTAAGTGGACACCGAGAAACTCATCAAAATTTTGAGAGGAGACCGCCATATTCATATTTTTCGAGTCATTAACAATTAGTACTCTGGAATTATAAGCAATTATTTTTCATTGTACGGGCTAGTATAAATTTCAAATCAAATCTCAATAAACGACTTTTATGTTTTGTGCACTAAGAATAACATATCGCATTTATTTTCTAGAATCAAATTGTAATCTGTTTTACTTATATATACGTATGTTCGTTTTCGCACCTTTAATAACACATGAGTTATTTTTCATGATAATATTATATTAAATATATTAAATTTAGATAATATATACACTTTATGTATGTTCACTTTTAACTGACACTTTCAATAATATATTCGTTACTTGTCATAGTAATATATATTATTAGATAATCATTTAAATTTTTAAAGATTGAAATTTTTGAGGATACACTTGATGTATGTTTACTTTGAACTGGCACTTTTATTAATATTGTATTGTATATCATATCATTAGAATAAACTATCTCAATCTATATCGTAAATATATGTTGCTTATTTTATATTTTTGATATATGCATGCCACACTGATTATAATTAGAAGAAATTTATTATTTTTTATGTCGTCGCTTTTAATCATATACGTAGACTGCTGGAAAAGTTTCTGCAATCTAGTACTTCCAGTGGCGCCAACGTTCTGCTACTATCATATCCGTAAAATTAGACGTTTTTAACCTATAATTCAATTGACAGTTTGTACCCAAGTTAACTAGTTTTGTTTGCATAGTATTTTAAAAGAAGTTATTTTGTAAGAAAATGGAAATTTCGCGTGAAAATTGTCGGGCAATGATTTTTTACGATTACAAATGTAATCTAACTCCGAAACAATGCATCGATCGACTTCACTTGGCTTTTGGGGATGAAGCACCATCCAATAGGACTGTTTATAATTGGTTTGCCGAATTCCAGCGTGGACATACCTTTCTTAGTGATGAATTCCGTGAAGGTCGTCCATCCACGTCTGTTGTTGCCACTAATATTGATGCTGTGCGTGAAATAATTGAGCGAGACCGGCATATAACATACCGCGAGATTCAGGCATCTTTAGGCATTGACATGAAAGCAATACATACGATTTTGCATGATCACCTGAGCGTACGGAAACTTTGCAGTCGTTGGATCCCACACAATTTGACCGAAGCTCAAAAACAGGCTCGTGTTAAATGGAGCAAAGAAATGCTCAAGAAATTCAACCGAGGTTGGTCAAATATGGTCTACAACATCGTTACTAGGGACGAAACATGGATCTATTTGTATGAGCCCGAAAGTAAACAACAATCCACTGTTTGGGTATTTCAAAATGAACCGAAACCAACAAAAGTTGTTCGTTCATGCAGTGCTGCTAAGTAAATGATTGCTTGTTTCTTCGGTTATACCGGACATGTGACAACCGTGGCTTTAGAGGATCGAAGGACTGTAAATACTGATTGGTATACAATTTGTTTGCCAGAAGTCATAAATTGCGTAGAACAAACCGAAATCGTTGCATCATACTTCATCATGACAACGCCAGCTGTCACACAGCACGTCAAACCGTTGATTTTTTATCCAGTAATAATGTCGAATTGATGACTCATTGTCCATATTCACCTGTTTTATCACCTAATGACTTCTTTTTGTTCCCAAACATTAAAAATAAAATGCGTAGTGAGCGATTTGAGTCGTCTGAAGCAGCTGTTGAAACATTTCGTACACTGATTTCTGAGGTTACAGCCTTAGTGGAAAAATGCTTCAAAAATTGGTTCAAGCGTATGCAAAAATGTATCGATCTTAAAGATGAATACTTCGAAAAACAATAAAGCCATTTCTACATGTTTTTTTCATATTGTTTGCAGAAATTTTTCCAGCATACGCGTATTCCTACGTATACGCGATGGCTTTGATATTTGTTTGATTCGTTAAGGCTCCTGAGTAATCATCACAGCTATATGGTATTGATCGTGATGTCAGATAATGCAAATTTCTCGCTTCTGATTACGCTATTTATAAATATGCCACTTATTATAATAAAGACAATTTGGATAATACAAAGTGATGAGATTACTTTAAAATATTTGTAAAAATAGACAAAAACTATTCTTGTCCTCTCTGATAGTCAGTAAATAATCCTAAAATGTGGTAAAAAGCACATGAAGTGCTTTTATTCAATGCACATGTGCATTGTAGCTTATTTTCACTTACACGTGCCTTTTATCACTTTTTACGATTATTTATTGGCTGTCAGGGGGAATAAGCATAGTTTTTGTTTATTTTTACAAATGTTTTAAAGTAATCTCATCATTTTGTCATATCCAAATTGCCTTTATTTATAAATGACACGTAATAAAAATTAACGTGCCATTTCTCGCTTTTAACATCATAATCCAATATACGAGTAGCTGTGGTGACTACTAGGAGTCTGAAATCAAACATAATTTTATTACTATTTCTAGACAAAAACAAACAACCATGTATTTTTTTTACAATAGCACTTTTAGGGAATGTAACACCTTTTTGAAGAGAAGCGATTCTTTCTTTCGAAGCAAACATCATTGATACTATAATAAAAGTTGAATAGTTTGAAAAATACTTTAGTTTTTATTATGATTTCCTAGCTTAATTAACAAATACCATTGTATAATTTCGTTTTTATCTGATCTCCTTTTGTTAAATATTAAGTTATAAACAAATGTAGATCGAGATCGAATAAATTGCTTTGTCATTATCATTTCCTAGTTAATTGTAAACAAATAGAGATAAATCGTTTTTTTATTATCATTTCTTAGTTTAATTAACAAATACCAGCGTATAATTTCATTTCTATTTGTTCCGGAATTATCGTTATAATCTTTTCATATTCTCGGAGCAAGCAAACAGCTCGTCGACATCAAACGACATCAAAATACGAGCTTACCTCGATCCTGTGCTAATCACGCTATTTGTCTAATGGCACGCGACTCCCCTTGCGCAAATCCAGAAAACCATCAATCGCGCACACGCTCCGTGTGAGAATAGTGAGTTCGCCACCGGATCAATGTACATCAAATATCGCTCTTCGCGCTTAACGCATCTTCGCGAATGTTAAGTGCGAACGAATCGACTTGTCGTCGCGTATCACCGGTGCCTGCTATCACATAACGTGATCGGTATATACGCGTACCGCGAGACCGTCAGTGCGCGAGACTTATCGGCGTTTCCGACGAGATTTGCCGGTCTCGTCACTGCTCGCAACACTTTTTCGAACGAGAAATTACTCAACGTCGTACCAGTGCGAATTACCTGTGCACGCATCGAACCGAACGCATCAATTGTCGCAATATTATTACTATGAGCATCGCTTACCGCCCGCTTCAAACAAATCTTAATTCAACTTTATAATAAAATCTAACTTATTATAATCAAGAGAGTCATCGTTTATTACACGCCGTCTTGGCAAGCGAGCCTTCCGTACAAGGTGACACCATTTGACCTCCTTTTGTTAAATATTAAGATATAAACAAATGGAGATTCAGATCGAATAAATCTCTTTTTCATCATCATTCCCTAGTTTTTAGCAATTACCAGCGTGTTTTATTATTACTTTATCGATCCTATTGTTTTGAAAAAACCGACCGAGTCACTATCGTAGTGACCGTGTCTCCAGATCGTAACGCTCGCTGATCATGTATATCACTAGCGTTCTTTGCGTAAAGAATGTCAGGAGGACACGAAACTAGTGCTTCTTGCGTAAAAAATGTCAGAAGGACACGAAAGGAATGTGTAGAATGCAGTCGATGATAATGACGACGACGTATCTTAATCTGAAAAGTGGCAGTTTGGAACTTTGCGTCATAATATCTCTGCTTGCAGGGCACGTAGAGAGAAAATAAAAGCATGCTTAAAAACTACCAGTGTCTCCACTGATAGAATGCCCATTACTTTTTGCAGGAATGTCAGATACATGAATTAATTGTAAACAAAATTAAGCGCTGCTACAAAACATTTTCTATCCGGAAACGTCACTGCTTACTTGAAAAATACAGACAATAGGAATAGGGAATAAGAAATTACAATCTATCAGAAACTGTGTACTTTGTGTAGAATGCATATTTTTTGATATAAGTATTAAATCTGTTATTTCCTAATTACAAATAAATGCCGAGCGCAACTATTATATAATGTGAATATAACAATAATATATAGACTTTATAAATATACATAATATATAATATAACGGTTATTACCTTCAACATAACATCCGTTGTACAAATGTGTTATTACGAGAGCAAGTCAATAAGTTCTTAGAAAATCTGTCAAAGGACACTCGCAGTGTCATGTCACATTATTTTTTGACAAAGCATCTTTCAGCTGATTACTGTCAAATTTTGAACAAAATTTGTCGCGTAATTTCATTTCTGTAAACGATTAAAGCGAACAACTTTTGTATTTTTTGCAAAATAGAAAAAAACGAGTGCAGTAATCAAACATCTACATATGAAAGATTTAACGCTGAAAGAAATCAAAGCCGAGTTGGATAATGTTCATAGCGCATCTGTATCAGCGTTTGCGACTGGGCGATACAAATGGGTGAATGAATTTAAACGTGGTCGTACATCCGCATGTGATGCACCTCGTTCGGGACGTCCAATTGAGGCTGCTACGCCAGTAATCATCGATAAAGTCTATGTATATTGTTTTGACTGATCGACAAATGAAAGTGCGCGAACTTGTTGAAGCCACAGGCATATCATGGCACAGTGATTTCAATTTTGTACGAACAATTGGGTATGAAAAAGCTATCGATAAGATGGGTGCCGCGTTTGCTCACTGTGGACCATAAGCGCAACCGTGTGATGATTTCAAAACAATGTTTGGAGATGTTTCAACGTAATCCAGATGAATTTCTGCATCGATTCATTATTGTGGGCGAAACATGGATCCATTACTTTACACCCGAGACGAAGGAACAGTCAAAACAATGGATGAACCAGCTCTGAAGAAGGCGAAGACCGTGAAGTCGGCCGGAAAGGTGATGGCCACAGTTTTTTTTATGCACGCGGTATAAGTTATATCGATTACTTTCCGTCAAAGCAAACTATCAATGGCGATTACTACGCAGCCTTATTAGACCGTTTCAATAACAGTTTAAAGAAAAAACGTCTCAATTTGGCGAAGAAGAAAATGCTTTTCCGTCAAAACAATGCACGGATTCACACGTGCCCGACACCGATAGCCAAATTCAATGAATTCCGCTACGAATTGCTTGCTCATATTCGCCAGATTTAGTTCCCTGCGACTATTTTCTGTTTCCAAACCTGAAGAAATGGTTCGGAAGAAAGAGATTCGCCACCAGAGAGTAAAATCATCGCCGAAACAGAGGCTTATTTTAAAGGATTGGACAAATTATATTATTCGGACGGCTTGAAAAAGTTGGAGAATCATTGGATCAAGTGTAACGAGAATGAAAGAAGACTATGTTGAGAAATAAAAATGAATCGATCAAAAAAAATGTGTTTTACTATGTTTTTCTAAAAACTTATTGACTTGCTCTTGTATCATTAGATTTAGTTAATTTTGTGATATAATGATTTTTCCTTAACGAAATGGGGTACGAGGGTCACAAATGGAGGGTTCTGGCTCAGGGAACAGTGGCGGGATTTGGTATTTGCGGCAATGAGCTTTCGAGTTCCTAATAATAATAATAATGATTTTTATGTAATAACTTTTTTTTTTTGACTCCCCAAATTATTACAATCTGTCTTGTTGACATTCAGCAATATTTTTGTCGTAGAAGTTGAACATGAAAGGTACGCATCCAATGATGCATCCTTATATGGGTATTCTTAATCTCAATTATTGCATCAATATTAGCATTTATAATATTGTTACGTCCAAATTCCGCGCGCATGCGGAGTTGAGGGGGTGAACGTAACGAGGAACCGAATTGTTAGACCGATTTGGTCGTGTCCGGGCTCCGGACCGCAAGGGAGCCGTGGGGAAGGACCGACGCAAATCGGGAGGCGCTTCGCTTCGTCCTGAGGCTCCTAACGAGCCCGGGGGTCGAACGGAGGACGAAGCGGAATCCTCTGCTCGTGCTCCGCTAAACGGACACACGAGTCGGACGTACTTTGAGAAAGGGCCCAAACTGGGTCAGTGTGCTGAGAGGGGCGTACTTTAACGCTAGCTGTGCCAGTACGGCCGTATGCCTTGGCTTTCGATCATGGAACTTAATCCGAGTGACCGGGGAGAAGGCTAAGTGCAATCTCGGGCGAACTTAAGAATACAAGGAAGGGTTTAGTTTAAATAAATTACCGGGAAGTAAATTTTATAATAGTATAATTAATAAAAACTGAAGTTATACATTTTGAATTACACAAAAAAAATATAAATATAATTTTATCGGGTAAGTATAATATTACAATTTTCGTTTTTTTTATTAATTAATTAAATGTATTCGAGAGTGTGTGTGTGTATGTGAGTGTGGTGTGATAGAAGAATGGAAGGGAGGAGAAAATGAGGGGAGAGTAAAGAGAGTATAAATAGGGAAAGAGGTGAGTGGATTTGGGAAGAAGAAAGGGGGGAGGGGTGCTATTAGTACAGGATAGGATCATATGGGTTGAGAGAAAAAAGGTCGAGCGGAACGAGGGACGCCACTGGGATCGAGAAAAGGCCGTCGGATCCTGGAATCCTCACGACGACCAAATCTTGGTTGGAGGGGGAGGAGTGCACCATGAACTCTAAGAGTTCCTGGGCATCGTGGAAAAGATGGGGGAAGGGAGCAGCGGGAGAATACCCATGGTGTAGGATCGAAGGGGTGGTATCGACCTGAGGGGGTGATGGTGGATGCGGGGGAACATTAGCTGGAGGAATAGGGGATGGGTTCGAAATCGGGGAATAGGACATCTCGAGGGGAGGAGATAGGGTATCTATGGGGAATTGGATAAGGGGAATCGGTTCCGATATTGTCGGTTGTGCTTGGTGAAAAATCCGGGCGCGGGCGAATCGGCGCGATCGGCGGGCGGTTCTTGTCAGGCGGCGGCGACAAGGGGCGAATGGACGGCGTAAACGCACTAGAAATTTTATTGTTTTTAATGGGTCCCCAAAAAGCAAGAGGGAAAGACGGGGGGAGGGGACCACTCGATATTAAATAATTTGAACTTACTGGTGATGTAGGGCCCAACCGCAGAGAAGGTGGCGTCGGATGTTATGTTGAACGGACTTCCTGGCTGTTGATTTGGGGTGACTCCCGATGGCAGTTCTTGTTCACACCGATTCTATCCGAACTTAAAGTTCCGCGATCGACTCACTGATTT
>NW_017304897.1:476296-490908 GCF_001594115.1 Trachymyrmex septentrionalis
TACAGTAGGCCAGTATGCCATACTTTGTCAAAAGCTTGAGTTATGTCCAGAAAAACACCTGAGCAGTATTTTTTTTCCTCTAAGCTTGCCAGTATCTTGTTGTAAACTCGATGTGCTTGCTCTATAGTAGCATGTTGATTGCGAAAACCGAACTGGTGATTGGGGATCAGCTCTTTCCTTTCGATGATTGGTTTTAATCTAAAGAGCAACAATTTTTCAAAAACTTTTGAAAGAATTGGTAATAGACTAATTGGTCGATACGACTTTACATTTTCAGGATTTTTACCCGGTTTCAAGATTAGTATAATCTGTGCTACTTTCCACTGGAGTGGAAAGAAGCTAGTTATCAATACCGCGTTAAAAAGTTGGGTTAAAAATTTCCAGCCTTTTTTTGGAAGGTTTTGCAATATTTGTCCAGTAATCAAGTCGTATCCTGGTGCTTTTTTAGGGCTTAGATCGCGGATAGTTTTCGTGACTTCGTTTATTTTAAATTTTTTTAATGGAGGTTCCAACTGATAGGTTTCGTTTAGAACTCGGTGTTACGGATTACTTCTTCCTCCGACTGCATTTGGCTAGGGTGTGGAGTGAAAACTTCCGTCAGATGTTGAGCAAATATTTCAGCTTTTTCCTGCGCACTTCTCGCCCATACACCGTCGGACAAACGCAGTGGCGGTATCGAGATTTGTGGTTGTTTTAATCTCTTGGTTGCTTTCCAAAGTGAGTAATCAGTTCCCTGTGTTGGTCCAAGGGTTTGTAAATAGTCCTGTATGTTGTCATTTGCCTCAGATTTTAGCAAGCTATGCAAATTTTTGATAGCCTTGTTTAGCTTCCTTTTTAGCTCCGGAGACCTAGTTATTTGCCATTGTTTTCTTATTTGTCGTTTTTCTGCTATTTTTTGTCGTACCAATGCAGACGATTCGTCTGCCTTTCTCATTGTTGAGTTGGCTGGAGTAGCATTCCATGCTGCTTGTTGAATACACTGGTTGAAGTGCTCTACCGCCTCAGTAATATCATTTTCTGTTTGTAACGGTAGAGACATATTTAATGTTTTTTCGACTTGTGTTTTATAATATTCCCAGTTAGTCTTTTTGCTGCACAATACACACGGTTTTTCACTTTCAATAACTTTACTACTAAACTCAAGTAATACTGGCGAATGATCGGAGGATAGATCGAGGCACGATTTTACTTTTAAGTATTTTTTACTTATGCTTTTCGTAATATAGAAGTCAATGACATCTAGTATTTTTCTTCTGTCTGTAGGCCAATACGTGGGTTCACCCGTAGACATTGGTTCAAGATTCAGATGCTTCATGGCTTCCCAAAGTTCTCTACCCTTCGGGGATATTAATCGAGAGCCCCATTGTGGATGCTTGGCATTGAAGTCACCTCCCGCAATAAAGCGATTTCCCAATATTTTTAGATATTGTTCGAACTCGTCCTGTTTTGTAGCATGCTTTGGGGGGCAATACACAGCAGAGATAGTGAGCGCTCCACTCCTCCATCACTACAGTCGTTGCTTGAATTTTTTCCGTTCGGTATTCATTGATGACGTGATGTTTGATGTTATTTTTAATGACAATCGCAGACCCTCCATGAGCAGTACCATCGGGATGCATGGTATGATAAACGTTATATCTATTAAATTTAATATAATTCTTCTTAGTAAAATGTGTTTCGGATATGAGCATTATATCAATATTTTGGTCTCTCAAAAAAGCTTGTAGTTCATTTTTATGTTTGGATAAGCCATTGGCATTCCAGATTGCCAGTTGTATAGTCAACATTGTGGCATTTTAGAGACTATTGTGGTAAGTAGATTTAGCATAGTACTCATCTGTTCCATGAGCCCTTTCATCATGGATTTTAATTCCTGAAGATCGTTAGATTGCTGGATTATATATGGTTGGTTGGGTGTAGAATTGTTCATTGAGTTGTCTTGAATCCTTTGGCCAGATGCTGCCTGCGCATAGGTAGAACCAGTACGAATAGATTCACTCGACTTTGGTTGTGGTGTAGGCTGCGGAGTTTGTGTGACACTTGTCACAGCATTTTGATTCTTAGTTGTTTGTTTATTTCTCAAGGTTGGAAAATGTGCATTGCGTAACTGTTTGTAAATTTCGCAACCCTTATAATTGGCAGGATGATTCCCTTCGCACAGCACGCACTTTACTTGATCGGACCTTTCTTTGCGTAAACAATCTGATGTTCGATGGCTGCCTGTGCACTTAACACATCGTGGTGCACGGGAGCAGAAGTTCTTTGTATGACTGTATCTCTGGTAGTTAGTGCATTGCGGTATTTCGCGGTTATAATGAGGTACTTCAAACTTTATTTTCATATTAAGTAAGTATTCAATAGTATAGATGCTTTTATTATTGTCTGCTGGTTCCAGCTCCACAGCAAACAAGGACAGAAGCTTTTTCGTTATTTTCTGTCGCATGTTAACAATATTTCGAACTTTATGTCCATGGCTTTCTATTTCCTCTTTTATGCTCTCTATTTCTGTAGAATGATGTATATGACATAGCACCACTTTAAAAGATTTTTTTTGTTTCTTTTGGTACGTATGATATTCTGTATTTTTTTCTTTTAATGATTCAATTATTTTATCATAGGTTTCGATAGTCTTTGCTTGAATCCTTACCTGCTCTTGGCTTTGCACTTTAATATAGTAATTGTCTTTAGCGATGGCATTAAGCAGGTTTATTAGTGGAGTGATGTTACCGACTCCCGAAATAAACATAGGCGGGACTTTAACTGTTTTTACAGTGTCATCAGAATTTTCGATGTCTTCTGTTTCCTGGCTTTCCAATAATCCGAAACTGTTTGCTGTAGAGACTAGTGGGGAGCCTAACCAGTAATCAACAAGTTTTGTTTGGTTGGCATTAAGACCTGTATTTTTTTCATCCGGGCTAGTTCGTTCACGTTTCTTCTGATTTGCCTTTATTTTCTTATTTTCGACGTTTTGCCATTCATTTTGTGTTGACATCGTTGAGCACCCTGACGACTGAATCAGCGGATCAGATTCGCCGGAATGTTGCATAACTGCGGCTCTTGTTCCGCCGGCCCGCACGGCCGCGGATTCCTATTTTTAATAAAATGCAAAAGTAGATCTTTTAAAGTAGATTGAACACTTTCACTCGCGTGTCTGTCGGCGGTTGTTAAGGCTTTGTACAGTTAGATCGCGTTCAGATGAGCAGTATAATATTTCATTCACGAGCGCGTACCAATTACGTCCGTTCCGTCCAACGGCTCGAGCGAGACTCTATGTAATAACTTTTAAAGGAGAATAAAGCTATTATAACTTGAGTTGGAATAAAGAAACCATCAATGAAAATATTTACTGAAGAAATGGGATTTAACTTGGCGGGAATTGTTGATGTCAAATCTTTTATAAAAATAATACATATATACTACAATTAACTAAATTAAAAGATCCCATCACCTCCATTGTCTTATAGTCTTGAACGTCAGTCGTTAGACACCTTGCGCGTTTGATTCGTATTGTTTCGAGTTCGAGTTTTACCGGTGCCCTACATAAAGTCGGCTTGTTCCGATAAGGCAAGAGACTATCTAATTACTTGATTGTCTCAGGATCATGGATAAGCCAATACATTAACCTTCGCAGGGAAGAGGCTAATCAGATTGAAAACTTGCCTCGGGGTTAGATTTGAGGTCGAGTTGTTGAGCGATTCCTGTGAAGCGTCCCTGAGGAGTAGCCTATGGCTCCCGGCGGCTCCCGAAGCGCTGTCCGACCAATGTAGGCGACGCAAACTGGGAGTAGCCTACGAAAATCCGACCGATGATTGAGATTGGTACCGCGGGGACTGGGCAGTTGTCCACGCCCATGGGTAGGACCATCGCGGGTAGTGGTTGATAGCTATATGCTGGCTAGGGACCTCTGGTCCCGACGGGTGAGCTGCGTTACAAGCTCGGGAACCTGCATAGCTGGTAGAGCGTGGATAGTCACTCACTCCAACCAGTGAGTTGCTTGTTAGGACCTACATCCCGCGCATTGGGAGTCTCGACATAGCCGTAACGTGCTGATTGGACGTATTCCAATCCCACGCCCATGGGGACCGTGTGAGTTGAGCTTTTTGCACGTTAAACTGTTCTTCTCTTCTGTCTTATAATAGTAAAAATATCAGAATCAGTATAATTTAATTTCCGTTCGATCTCCTTTTGTTAAATAATAAGTTATAAACAACTAGAAATTGAGATGGAATAAATTACTTTGTCATTACTATTTCCTAACTTAGTTAACAAATACAAGTATATAATTTTGTTTCCCTCCGGTCTCCTTTATTAAATATTAATTATAAACGAATAGAGATAAATCGCTTTTTTCATTATAATTTTCTAACTTAGTTATTAAATACCAGCGTATAATTTCATTTTCATTTGATCTCTTTTTGTTAAATATTGAGTTATAAACAAATGGAGATCGTAATTGAATAAATTGTTTTGTCATTATCATTTTCTAGCTTAGTTAACAAATACCAGCATATAATTTCGTTGTTATCTGATTTCCTTTTGTTAAATATTAAGTTATAAACAAATTGATATCGATAACCAATAAATCGCTTTTTTATTATAATCTAACTTACAATTACAGTGAATAAATAGCAGATTATCAGCAAACCGTCTTGTGTGGTTACATGCAACATTGCCAATAGTGCCAATGCTGGTCTGCTGGTTAAATCAAAAGCTATCTAAAAAAATAAACCGTACGTTTCTGCTCTGGTCGCGATCATTAATAATGATAAAAAATCAAAGATTCTGATTTTGCATCGCAATATCTCCGCTCGTAGAGCACGTAGAGAAAAAATAAAAACACTTTCATTTTATGTATAATCCGAGCAGATGCAATCGAACACATTTGGAACTTAATCGGCCCTTATTGAAATCCAATAATTTCGATCTCTCACAACTCGCCGGCTCACATAAAGTAGCCACGGCAGTATCGCTGCGCTTCGTTTGTAGAAAAGTACTACTGAGCATTAGGAGTATTTTAAGGCACTACTGTACTACAGCATTACAGCACTACTGTACACTACTGTAGTAGTGCAGAAGTGTTCAGTAGTGCTGAAATTTTTTATATATGCGGATTTCGGCAAGATACAAAATGCAGGAAACAAATATACATTACAAAAACTAACTATTAATTACTCTATTAAAAAAATAGCTTTCAGAGACTATGAGCACATTCTGATCGAGCTAAGAGTAAGTGACGGATTTTATATGTGCCTTTTTATAAGGATCCGCGTCTTCTCCTTACGGAAAACAAGTCCATCTCACGGCGTACTTCTTCTTCTTCTTATCATGCCCCTGGTTGATTTACCGATCCAATGAAAGAGTCACAGTACCATGCGTTTGGATCTCAGATTCTGTGATAACTTTCGCGGGGGATTAGAGGTCTCACTTTTACATTATCATAAATTTCCAAAATTGGTATCCTCAAAATCATCTTCTTTCGCAGCAATTGAGACCTCTTGCACTAACTCCGCTCAGAGAGTAACATAAGGCGTCACTATATTTCTTAGAGGCAACGTTACTCCTTTGCTTAACAAAGGCCGGAACTCCAAGATCCAACTGCAGCTGTCGCCACCAGGCAGGGTAAAGTACATCTCGGGCAAAAGACCGTTAAAACAGTACCGCATTTATAATTTATATTTGCATTAAAGTTTAAAAAGTTCACTATAAATTTAATTGCTTTTATATTTACTTCCACAATAACGTAAGATATAGTAAAAGGAGAGTATAATTTTAGCTCTATAAATGATTTTAACATTTTTTCCTACTTTTGTTTTCATATTTCGGACATGCCCATACTAAATAATTAATATCTTGGAACTCGTAATTACACTCGCATTTTGGATCATCCTTAGCTTTAATTTTATAAAGGAAAGAGTTAGTAAAACAATATCCAGTAACTACTCTTATAGCTCTGCCAAAATCCTCTCTATTAATTTTAACTTTTTTGAAAAATTTTATATCAATATATTTCATATGATATTCTATATAATATCTATATAATATTTGCCATATAATATCTCCGATCAAATAAATCATAAAACTCGGTCGTTAACTTTTCATAATTAATAACCAAGGTTAAAATATATTGTTTATAGTCCACTTTAATTTTTTTATTGAATTACCCAATTTGGCAGCCTCCTTGGCCATGAGATCTATAGTTTCATTGTTCTTAATCCTATGTGGACAGGACACCAAGTCCTGTAAACAGTCTAACATGTATATCAGAAAAGTTTTTCTCGATTGAATATAACTTATTTTATATATCTCAAATTAAATGGCAAAGTTTAGACTTGTTATTTTTACCCATGGATAATGCGGATTAAGACGCATGGATTATCACAGATCTGCAAATAATGGGGTTTTGTTTGTGTTGGGCAGCTGAGAGTCGTTTCCGACCAGTTCCGAACCAGTTTTTTGCGTAGAATCCGAATCCGAGCTGAGAATTGTCCCATCACGTCAGGGTTTTGAGATATTTGAGGTTATGTAACCGAAAAATGGCTATTTTGGGGATGTTTGAGGTTAGAAAAAGTGTGTAACAAAATTTTTGTAATTTTTTCTACCTATCTAATCTTTTAGTACTAGTTTTCCTCTACAAAAACAGCCCCTGAGCGTTGCCCTACGTTATTCCTTTCAAAAGTTATGTCTATTTTAAGATCACATATTCGCGGTATTTGACTGGTTGCTTGTTAATGAGGTTATCAAAAATGAACGGATTCACACCAACGTTGGTATTCAGGGGTTTTCTAGGTTGCTGATCAATTATTAAGGTTTAACTGACGATCAGGAAGGCGATAATTCGGAATTGTGATCTTTGTGATCTTGAAGACTCCGAGGGAGAAATTTCCTTGTCGTGTATCGAAATTTTCGATTTCATTCCCCATTCTTTGATCCATTTAGAGGTACCTGGAGATACTTCTAATATTTACTGACAACAGGTTCTTAATCAGCAACCTCGAAAACCTCTGAATACCAACGTTGGTGTGAATCCGTTCATTTTTGATAACCTCATTAACAAGCAACCAGTCAAATACCGCGAATATGTGATCTTAAAATAGACATAACTTTTGAAAGGAATAACGTAGGGCAACGCTCAGGGGCTGTTTTTGTAGAGGAAAACTAGTACTAAAAGATTAGATAGGTAGAAAAAATTACAAAAATTTTGTTACATACTTTTTCTAACATCCCCAAAATAGCCATTTTTCGGTTACATAACCTCAAATATCTCAAAACCCTAACGTGATGGGACAATTCTCAGCTCGGATTCGGATTCTACGCAAAAAACTGGTGCGGAAATGACTCTCAGCTGCCCAACAACAAACCCTTGCAGATCTGTGTTATTAGAGGAAGGAATGTTATTTCGTAATATAAAATTAAGCGATTCCAAAATGGTTCAAGCCTCTGCTGTAAAAGAACTAGATAACGGATTCAAAGAGTCGGTTCCCCGATCGAAATTCATAGATGGGATCCAAAAAACCAAAACGCAACCAACGTAAGTGTCATCATCTGAAACATATCTCAAGCCATTTGTGAAAATTCTGGCCTCATTAGGAGAGGCGACCTTTTATGCAATTAAGTGGTGAAGGCTTTGTTCGGTTTTCCACAACCTTTTGCCAGGACCCTTATATTAAAATTTATTTCTAATTTAACAGATAGAAAGTCTATAGGATAAAATGATGGATGTATTTTCAATATGTAAATTAAGTCTTTAAAGTCGCTTAATCCCTTCATATATGATAAATAGAATATTTCTTTTTGCAATCTTATTATGTGAAGCAACGTATGATAAATGATTTATTTTATTAATAATTTGAGTGTGCTTCAGTTAAATACATTTCAATAGGAAGCAATCTGTTAATTTTGCTACACTAATCTCAAATAGGCTCTGGCTAGAGAATTTCCAGCATACTCGGTTTGCCGATGATCTGAGAAGACTCAAAACTAATTTATATGCTCTCCAGAGCATGTTATTAATCTGTTTATATGACTTAGCAGCATTAATGTACAAGGAAGAACACGCACCCTGGACCAAAATAGTTGCAATGATAAACATAATGGCGGTTATTGGATTGATGAGTCAAAAATTCATTTAAGCATATTTAGAAACTTTGTTATTTTACGTTTAAGATCTACCAAATTAACTCTTCATCTTAAGCTTGAATCCATAATCAGTCCAAGGTACTTAACTGAATTAAAAAACGGAATGGTCTTATCATTCAATTGAATATTAGTTGGAATAACGAATTTTCTAATCCTATGAAAAATAGTAGATTGTGTTTTATCTATTTCCAACGTTAAATTAATCGAATCGAGCCATGAATTAACAGCCATCGTTAAATGGTTAACCACCAGATCTGTTAATACACATTATTACCAAGTCATCTGCAAATTAAATCAATGAGCAATTATGAGGGATCGAGGATAAAATCCGATTAACATAAATATTAAATAGTGTAGGAATTAAGACTGATCCCTGAAGCAGACCCTTCTATAATAATCGTTCTTCATGGAAAATTCCCGCACTATAAAAATTTATAATTCTAGGAGATAAAAAGTGCCGGAAAAGACCATTTATACTTATAACCTACTGGTATTGGCATTCTGTTAATGAGCTCGATAGAGTATCGATAAATCCACATTATCATAAGTCCCTTTAATGTCTAGAAATAGAGCTCCCAAAAGTCTTTTCTTAAAAGCCTTATAAGCTTCAATATTAATGAAAGCCAAACAGTGA
The DNA here is from genome assembly GCF_001594115.1 of Trachymyrmex septentrionalis. Lineage (NCBI taxonomy): Eukaryota > Metazoa > Arthropoda > Insecta > Hymenoptera > Formicidae > Trachymyrmex > Trachymyrmex septentrionalis. The sequence continues at coordinate 485,067 of NW_017304897.1, forward strand.
TCGCATGATCTTCCTCTGCGGAAGCCGAATTGAGTAATCGGAATTATATTTTCCAACTCGATCAATCGTTCAATTCTCTTGACTATTAATTTTTTAAATAATTTATCAATGTATGAAGTAAGCGAAGGTCTTACCTCTATTAGGCTTAAGGGAATTGTATCCTTATTCCATATTTCGAGGAACTTTCCCAGATTTATCATTTGGTTAAATAAAGTAGTTAATATTTCCGAAGCTTCTCGAGGTAAAAAGGAAATCAATAAATTATTGATTAAGTCTGATCCCGCAGAACATACTACTGTGATCAAAAAGTAAGGTGAATTTTTAATTTAAACTTCCCGCGCTAATCGATTCGAGCAAACTTTTTTATTTTTATGTTGGTACTACTGTTAGTGACATCTGTGGCAAATTTCATGTCAATGTCATCATTAGTCATATAGGTACGCTTGTGTTTTCTAAACGACTAAAAGTGATTTTGGCGATTTTTACAATGTCTGATTTTGCTGAGCAAAGAAGTGCCATTAAATTTTGTTTGCGGAATGAAATTTCGGCTGCGGAAACATTCAGAATGTTGCAGAGGGCCTTCGGAGAATCGACTATGTCGCAGAAAAATGTTTATAAGTGGTACAAAGACTTCAAAGAAGGCAGAGAACGTACTGATGACTTGGAACGCCCCGGACGACTATCAACGTCAATTGATGAGCAACACGTGAAGAAAATCAAGGAATTGGTGCTCGAAAATCGTCGATTGACAATTAGAGACCTTGTCGATATGGTTGGCATTTCATTTGGTTCAGTTCAAACAATTTTGAAGGATCACTTGGGCCTCACGATAATGCGCCGTCTCACACGGCATTGATTCTTCGTGAGTTTTTCGCCAAAAATTCCACTCACATCGTTCCGCAACCGCCTTATTCACCTGACTTAGTTCCGTGTGACTTTTGGCTATTTCCCAAACTCAAAAGACCGCTCCGGGGACACCGCTTTGAATCTATTGAAGAGATTCAACGTGAATCGCTGCGCGCTTTGAAGGCTATACCGTGAAACGACTTTTTGGCATGCTTCGAGGCATGGAAAAAACGTTGGCATAAGTGCATTGTATCGGAGGGGGATTACTTTGAAGGGGATCAAATTGATTTGGATGAATAAATAAAGATTTTTTATTTTATAACAAAATTCACCTTACTTTTTGATCACAGTAGTATAACATTGATTGAACTAATAATATCAATCAACTAAAAAATTCTAAATTTTGGGAAAAATCTTTAGTTTGATTATATATTAATAGAATCTTCAAGTTTAATACTGCACCAGGAAGGTGCTACATTTTAAATTATGCTTTCCGTTAGCTCCTTAGATAATACCTTAGATAAATTAATGGGATTATTATAAACGCAGATCTTAAAAGTATTGATCATATTCCAAAAAGATTTAATTTGTGGATTATGATCTATTTCATTTATATATTCTTTGAATTTATCTCTTTCCCTTTTAGTGATAATTTTGCTTGTTTTATGAAATGCTTTGCGTAAGCGGCCAATGATTCTCTTAATGGATTATTTTTGAGATTTATCAAAACTTCTTTTTTACAATTGATAGCTTCCGAGCAAGTTTCATCCCACCATAATACAGATTTATTTTTGTTTAGGCATCTATATCTTTGTATAGTGTTATCCTAGATTTGAATCAAAACTAATCAAGTTACCAATATTATCTAAACAAGTTCCACCCGATTCAAAAAAGGCCTTCATAAAAGAGTTCATAACATAAAGGGATTCATAACATTTTCATACCAACCTTCGTAAAGAGCAGTGCCTGTAAGTTCAAATAGAGCAAGAGGTTTCATCGAACTACTTCTTTGAATTTGTCTTTATTGAATTTACTAAGAATTAATCTGGGTTTACACGGCAATTCAGAAAAAACTTCAGTATTAGTTTTCAGATGGATCTATACTTATAGGATAATGATCACTATCGAATAATTCCTTTACAACGGTCCAACGTGAAATAGAACCCAAGCTGGATACGATAAAAATATCTGGAACACTGCAATAATCTTTATTAACCAAAACTCTAGTGCCTTTCCCGTCATTTAGAATTAACAAAAAAGAGTCTATTATACATTCCATTAAAGATCTGCCAGTAGGATTCTCCCTAATAGAACCCCACAGATCATTCTGGACATTAAAGTGAGTCTGTGAAAATCATTATATTATAATTACTAGCAAAGGTCAGAAAGCTATTAACAAGATTTGTCCATTTCTCTTTATTCATCGAAATATCTAGAGATCTATATATCAAGATCACTAAAGTTTTCTTATTGTCAAAGATCTTTTTATTAATTAGAATAGCAGTAAATGCTCCCACCAACAGCGTAATATAAAAGAAACGGCCTGAAGGAACAGCTCAGGCTGTTCCTCGCTCTAATGAAGTAAACTGCAAGGTTCATGAAACGTTGGCATTCCAAGAATGTATGGACACGGAGAAAATCAGCAAAACATATAATCTTTATTTAGAAAACACCCATGAAAGCCTCAAGAATATTAGGAATATATCTTATTCAAATAGAATCCTCCCCCACGTCTGGAGGTTGGAAAAATACAACTGCCTCATCTTCCCTAATTTCTTTTGCCAAAGAGTGAAAGATTGTAAACTTCCTTCACTCTTTTAATACTTTATTGTTTGATCAGTCTTTGAGTTAAATACTTATCAATATTCGCATTTAGGCACTAATTGTATTAATTAATTTCAAATGTAAAAGTATCGAGCATCCAAAATAAAAAGCTTGGTGATTTCTGTGGCAGTTTATGCAGTTCTCTTTTTCGGATCTACATTCTTTCTGGGAATGGCTATCCCCATTTTTAGCATGTTAACCTTCCTCTACAATTATCACTGAGGTTCGCTGAGTTACCCCATACAGCACTTTGTACATTTCCTAACCCTATTTATGTAAGGATAGATGCGCCATTTGATCCTCCAAATATATAAGAATCCCGGCAATACATTTGAATTAAAAGTCACTTTGATCGAGTTGGAATCCATCAATAAACTCGCGGGAAACAAATTTTAATCATTTTGCTAAGTATTTCAAAATGATTTCCTGGCGATATTCCTTGCTTAATTTTTTCTACTGACAAGGTCGGATCAACACCTCTAACAACACCTATTATTATTATTTCCCTATTATTATTTATAGAAATTAGGTATATAAATAAGCCATTTTAATGTTTTAATTTTGTCTACAAAATCATTTGCATTTTAATGGTTGTCAAAATTTATTTCTATAATATTGTTTCTCACTTTTTTGATTCTTAAGATTTTTTGATATTATTAGTAACTGACCAAATGTTTTTTACAGACATAGGGTGTAAATTACTTATTGATTGGTCTAATGACTCGACATGTACTAGAAATGGAGCATGTGATTTCCCACTATATTTATTGCCAAATTGAGTTTCTATATATTTATGCCTAAGGTCAGGTTTTAGGAAGCTCTCCTATACTATTTCCCGTACCTGAAGAAGAAAAAACCATTGCAGCTTGAAGTGAATCCCTAGGAGTACTTATCCCTTCCCTTGAATCACTAAATTCAGAACTAGTTAAGCCACTTCTTCCTATTTAATTTATCTTTCTGTTGATTTGTGGATTTCTCATCTCCACTCTCATTTTTTGAACTATTAAAAATATTTATCTTAATTAGTTCTTCCAAGTCAGAATCCCCAGAAATAGATCTATCGGATGCGTTGTGTCCTCCAGAATAATTGAGATGAACTCATACCATCTTTTTCACTCAAATCCTTCTTATTCATTCTTAATTTTTTATATATTGAGAAGAAATATCATTCCTTTTTTTGTTATCTCTTTTTGTTGAGCTTTTTCTTACACATATTATAATCATTTATACACTATTTATTATATATCACAAGGAAAATTGATTTTTGAATGTTTAAATTATCAATTAATTCTAAATTGTAAACTTTCATAAAATTGTAAATTTTCCGCTAAACCTGGTTATATTGAAATTATATATAAATTGATTATTATTGATTATTGATTTTAGAATGAAATATTAAAGTTGTTAGTATAAGTATTAGACTAATTTTTTATTAAATATAATTGAAATCCTACATTTATATAATTAGTGCTAAAGAAATTAATAAAAGTTATAAGGCAGTAATAATATAGAGAAGAATAAGTTATGGTAAAATTGGACGAAAGGGGAGCAGCCGCCGATAACCTTGACCTTGACATGTTGTCAAGGTCACGACCCCGAGTGATCTTGAACAAATTTTATCTGTCCGTCGTCCTTCGTTAAAAAGTTATTAACAAAAAAAATTTGAAAAATAAAGTCTCACGACTCCATCCTCACCCCCCTACTTTAGGGGTGCACAACTCTCACCTCTTTCATCCGTGAAAGTTGAAGGACGGATAAACTTTGTTCAAGGTCACACGGGATCGTGACCTTGATAACATATGTCAAGGTTAAGGTCATCGGCAGCTATTCCCCTTTTAGCTAGTTTTATTTAAATTATTAATTTGAGTTAAGATTTATATAGTTGCATTAAAGAAATAAAAGTTGTTAAAGTAAATCTTTGAAAAATTTGTAAAGATAATTACCAGTGAAAGTTTAATAAATTTTTCAACTAGTATTTAAATTACAGGTATATATTTTCTTAACAAATTACTCTTTATTGATAATATTTAATATTTTATAAAATTAAAATAATAAATTAACTTTTTTTTTTATTAATCATATGTATAAATTTGATCAATTACTACTATTAGTCCAAACTAATCTAATTATTTAAATTAACAGGTTTTCCAATGTATCAAAATTCAATATAAAATATAAATATGTTATTTAAATTTGTTTTAGTTAATCATAAGTTATGTGTATTATGTTTAATAGTTATAAATGTATAGAGTAAAACTAGATACAAGGAGATGGAAATTAAATTAAAAATGAACTTAATAGTGATGGTTAAAGAATGATTAGAAAAAATATAAATTTAGGAGATAGGAAGGTTAGTACTAATATATTAAAGATAATCTATTTTTATTTAATCAACTTCATACAAAGAAAGATATTCCGGTGTTTGGTAACATATTGGGTGTGTGAATATGACTCCGTCTTTTTTTGTGAAAATAAAACACATTTGCTTGTTTAGAAAATGAAATAATTATTTATTCAAAGTATGCTCCATCTGCAGCTACAACCTTCGCCCATCTTTCAAGCAATTTACGGATTCCTTGCATGAAGAAGTTCTGGTCTTTCGAGGCAATCCAATTATCAAGCCAAATTTTGATGCTTTCGTAAGAAGTAAATCGCTCTCCTGTAAGAGGAGAGGATCTGACTGCATCGTCCATAATAAGTAGTAATTTGAAGGAGCTATGTCTGGCAAATATGGCGGGTAGGGTAGCACTTCCCAGTCCTGTCCATTTAAATATGTTTTCATGACTTTTGCAGTATGCGGTCTGGCGTTGTCATGTTGAAAAATTAATTTGCTATGCCTATTCACCCATTCTGGTCGCTTTTCTTCTATAGCTACCTTCAAACGCATTAATTGTCATCGGTAAACATCGCCAGTGATAAAGGGTGTCCCAAAATTAACGCAAGATTTGAATTAAATAGAAAACACAGTTTTTAGTCTTTTGATTGTTATTTTTTTATTGAATCATAAAGTACATAAGATAGGATTATTTGTGGAATAACATATCGGGCAAATGCCTCCACGGCTTTGCATGCACATACGCACTCGTTTGTCGAAATTTTCCATGACCATTTTGCATAAATGTGGCTGAATTTCGTTGATGCAGCGTTGAATCTCCTCCTTTAATGCACGGGT
>NW_017304897.1:491163-502248 GCF_001594115.1 Trachymyrmex septentrionalis
TAATGGGCCGGCTTCACCTGACTTCACCCAGGCTTTTTTGCGTTTTGGATTCTCGTAATATATCCATTTTTCATCTCCAGTAATTATTCGATGCAAAAAACCTTTTCTTTTTTGTCTTTGAAGCAGCATTTCACAAATGGTTTTTCGACGTTCGATGTCTCTGTCTTTTAATTCATGTGGAACCCAGTTACTAGCTTTTTGAACCATTCCTATTGCTCGCAAACGTTTTGCAACAGTTGATCGATCGACATTTAATGTTGCTGCCAATTCTGATTGTGTTTGACAACAATCTTCAACCAATGATTCTTCCAATTCAGCGTCTTCAAATTTTTTGGGTGGTTTTCTATGTTCTTTGTCCTCAATGTCAAAATCATCGTTTTTAAACCGTCGAAACCATTCTTTGCAAGTTGTACTTGATGGAGCATGCTCACCGTAAATATCCACAAGCAAATGATAAGTTTCCGCTGCACTTTTCCTTGTGCAATAAAACTTCCCGCAAATGATGTTTATTTGGAATAAAACCGACATTTTCAATGCGATAAAAATACTTGTTGTTTACGCTTCAACCGTATGTCACACACTGCGTTTGACAGCTGACACAAAGTACTATCGGATACAAGTATTGACATTTTAATGTACACGCGTAAGCAGTGACACTAGCGAACCTATTGGAAAGGGCGGAGTCATATTCACACACCCAATATAAAAACAATAACAACTACAGAAGTATATACATTTATTATCATGCACAAGACACATGAATACAAGCCTTGTTTAACATACATAAGTAAATTTTAATAGGTTGTTAGTAAAACGATGTCTTCTTCTGAAAAGATATAAACTTGAATATAAATTGTGCCAGTAAAAGTTGAAAGTTGTTAAGTACTTTGCTGAAAAGATATAAATTCGAATATGAATTGTGTCAGTAAATGTTGAAAGCTATTAAGTACTGTTATACCATATATTGGTTCTGTGGTTGTTATGAAGAAAAAACCATCGGTATGCGAAGTCAAGTTAATTTACAATATCTTAATTTCTTAGTATAGACGTCTTAGTTCGACTTTGGCAGATTTATAATCAATAACTTCCGTGAACATTAAGTGAGAGTGAAATTTCTAAATTTTTAGGTAACTTATTAGATTTCAAGTTCCTAGATCAACCATTATACTAGGCTCCGTTCATTAAATATTTATTTCCTACTATCATAAAATTAATTTAATAAAAGTTATTAATCTAACGTATTATAAATTACTTATCGTAAATATACATTTCAATAAATAAATATACATTTAAGATAGACAGTATTGTTAAATTATGTACAAGGTGGCTAGATTATACGGCCCCACTCGTTCCGAGCAGGTAGAGCGGACTAAACTAAATCGAAAAGACCTATACTATTTTGCAATACTCGCAATAATTAACGTGATATTGACGTTTAAAGATAGCCTAATACGCGCGTCCGCCCGACTTACTATTGCCGAAGGTATGGCCCACCGAGCGCATGGCGAGCCGCGAGGAGCGGGGATGGCTTAGCAGGCGCGCCGCACCGTTCAAGCTTAGAAGCTCGCGGCGGTGAGCGGAGTGCTTGCCTCATTCCCCGCGCGATCTTTAAACGTCAATATCACGTTAATTGTAACCTGCTCGAGACGAGTGAGGCCGTACAATCCAGCCACTCTGTATATTATAATATTGATATGACAACCATTATATTTGTATAAATTAATATTGGAATGGCAGTTCTATAAGTAACATAATAAATAATTATCTAAAATTTGTACAAAAAGGTTATTTATAACAAAATTGATTCATTCAACAATAGTACAATAATAACTCAAGTATTTTATATCGCTCTGATTCAAAGCAGCTACATTTGATTTAATCAAAAAATTTCAAACGAAATAATTTAAATATAGATGATTTATATATAATTGAGAGTTAATAAATATAATAAAAAGAGTATAATAATAAATAAATTAATAATATTATGAACAACTGTAAACAATTCTAAGATAAATAAAATTTGTAGAATTTATCTATTATATGTTTTCACCAATTGGGTGTTTTTAATCCTCAATTATATTTTACAAACCTATTATCTGTGTTTATTAAACTATAATATTTTAAAGGAAATATCGATTATATATTAATTAAATATTTTAGATTAGTCCAAAAAATATATATCATCAAATTTTTTTCATTCGTAAATATTATATACAATATATAATTAATAACAAAAATACATTTTCTTTTTTTCAAAGTTTTTTTTAAATCATGAAAATTTTCTAAATGAATTTGTATGGTAATATTAAATTTGGCATAGATACTTTGGTAGAGTACTGTACAATTACTGATCATTTGAGCAATTAATTGGCGTTACAAAAACTAGTAATTAATGTTAGATTGAAAATATGTCTTTAGTTGCATAAATATTTAATACACTAATATTGCGTTCACAAATTGGTAGGGGCAAATATAGAAGATTGAGAAAATTAAATTAAATTATGCATAATCTCTATCAAATTGTATAGAATAATAAAAGGATTTTTCTATTTTATCTTGATATCTGTATGTGCCACGCAAGGATCACGTTATGACGATAAAAGAGTTTCTATTGCGCAGTTTGTTATTGTCTCTCCGTTAATGATCGGATGATCGGAAAATTTAATGTTATCTCTACACCGGTTCAAAACGGAATTTATACTGCGTACTATGGCGCTTGCAGATGTGTACGCTATAGACGCCGCCAAGCAAGATGTAATACGCAGTACCGCCACAAGATGCACTCGTTTTCCGTAAGGAGATAACGCGAATCTCTATAAAGAGACATTTGTAAATGAAATCCGTCACTTTGCTCAGCTCAATCAGAGTCTCTAAGGCCGCTTTTTTTTAAATAGAGTTCTTAATAATTAGCAAAATGCAGGAAACGAGTATGCATTACTTTGTGTAATGCATACTCGTTTCCTGCATTTTGTATCTTGCCGAAGCGCGGATATATAGAAGATATTAGCACAGGAAAATGAATTTTTCAATTAACATACTGAAAAATCACTGAAATTCAACCGAAATTTCTTTGAAATTTTTCTGAAATTCTTACTGAAATTTATTTGAAAATTTTACTGAAATTTTTCTGAAATTTTGTCGAAAATGAATTTTTTAACTAAAAATCGTTGAAATTAAACTGAAATTTTTTTGAAATGTTGAAATTTTGTTGAAAAGTATTCCAAAACGTGGAATAATCTCAGCAACATTTTTCCACCAGTTTTGTATAAACTAAATAAATAAAAATAAATATCGGGCAAAGTAAGAGTCAGCACATTTCTTTAAAATTCATAAAAATGTATATTATAAATAACAGAGGTAAAAATTACATAACGCAAAAATTAGAATGTAAATTAAGAAATGATTAAAAGTTACAAGTTTCGGCTACCGGTTTGAGCCCTCTTCAGACATTAACATAACGAAAAAATTGCAGAACAAAAAACAAAAAAACAATTGTCGCAAAAGATCGCATATCGGAAACAATCACATATCGGGTGAGTCTTGATGTCGAATTAAACGTAGTTTCCGTACGGTTGAACAATCAAATGTATTAAAAATATCTTGGTAAAGTTCTAGTTGATAAAAAGATAAATTAAATTAAAAAACAAAAAAAAACGTATCAAAAAATCTACGCCTAAATGAGATAAAATATCGGAAGTCTAATAAAAAATAATAAAATTGTGTAATAAAAACTCACCAGAATGCGTGTGTAAGAAGTATAAATTAGCGTGTCCAAAAAGGAATGAAAAACATTTAAAATATGTACAGTAAGAAGGAACGTAGATGTGTAAGGCAGACATTATGTGTCGATTATTATGTGCGTTTAGTAGTGCGGATCAACAAAGACTGAGAAAGGAGACAGACTGTTAGTAACGGAAAGTCAAACTTTATTTATGATGGGAATATAAGCCTTGTGGAGGCGATCGGTATCAGTTTGTAAATTGAGACCATTCTTTTGCTTTTTGATATTAAGCATCTCTGAAACCAAACGTCTCCTATAGCAGGGCTCTTCGTCTAAAATTACGACTTCATCCCATTTAAATTCATGATCGAGCTGTCTCCTATGCTCAGTTATGACAGATCGAGCAGGAGTGTTGTATCTAATGTGATTGCGATCCTGGTCTTTAATTTTCTACTCGTCTGTCCCATGTATGACGCGTCACAATCTTTACATAAAATCTTGTAGACCACATTGTTCTTCGATGTATGTGGACAAATATCTTTATGTACTTTGATGTATTTTTTCAATTTATTAGGACTACGTAAAGACACCCTGATGTCGTTTTTATTGAAACGATTGAACTTTTCCGTATGGAGAGGGATGAATGGAACCGTAAGCCAAGAAACAGATTTATTCGCCTCGACCTTGTCAGTCAAATCGCTATGTGTTATGTGTCTATTTTTAATCAAATTTTTTATTTGTAGATTGATTGTGTCAAAAATGAAGAATAATGGATAATCATTGTCTAATAAAATGTTGATAATAAATGTCAAATTCTGTATGTGAAACCTAACGTCTGATAGTAAAAATTTTCTGTCAATCAGCGAAAAAATCGTCTCTCTCTTCTGTGCAATGGGATGGTTAGAATAGAAATTCAAAAACCTCGCTGAAAAGGTCGGCTTACGGTACCAATCAAAACCAAACCTGTTTCCATTAATAGATATAGTAACGTCTAGAAAATTAATTTCATCTCCCCCAAATTCTGAAGTAAATTGTAAACGTGGATGGAATGAATTAAATTGTTCTAATACTAAGTCAATTTTTGAGGGAGCAACCGCAGTACAAATGTCATCCACGTATCTAAAATAAAATGCCACATCCAAGTTCAACGACATCAAGGAAACTGTCTCAAATCTTCTCATCACCAAGTCCGCTATTACAGGATAAAGGAGAGCCTATGGGAGTGCCGAAGTTTTGTTTATAAAATATGTTGTTAAAAGAAAAAAATGTGAATCAAGAGTGAACCTTATTGCTCCCAAAAACTCCTCTTTCGGGAGAGGGCAATCTCTGGAAACAAAAACCCACTGTTCATTGACACAGTCAACAGCTATCTCCATTGGAACATTCGTGAACAAAGATTTCACATCCAGTGAGATTAATTTGTATTCATCTGTAATGTGCAATCTTTTTAATTTTTCAACTAGTTCAAAACTATTTTTTATGTAACTATTCGCTTTGAGAATAGATTTAAATAATATATTGTGTAAGAATGTAGCCAATGGCCACTGAAGCGGACTACCTATCGAAGAGACGATGATCCTTAGAGGGCAATTAGGTTTATGAATTTTCGGCAATCCATAGACTCTCGGAAGTGACCCATCACTACAATATAACGTCCTGTATTTTGTTTCACTAATGTAATTCTTAGTTTTCCATCTGGTGAGCATGGATCTTAAAGCTGTCGTGAGTTTCCTGATGGGATCTTTATTGATCCGAGAATATGTGTCCCCGTCACTCAGCAGAGTGGTCATCCTGTCCATGTAAACCTCTCTGTCTAAAGCGACCGTGACATTGCCCTTGTCTGCGTGTGTGAAAAGGACATTGGCATGTTCCGACAAAAAGACGCGTATATTCGATTCCATTTTTAACAATAGTTTATCAATCGGAGATGTTGTGATTGGAGAGGAAATAATGTTGTTAAGGATTGGAATGGAGTGGTAATCGCGATCCTATTTTCAATCGGCATACTCTCTCTCTTTCTTTTCGGAACAGGACATTACACGATTTTTCTTGTGTATGAAGAAAATTATCGAGGATCTTTGTAGGAAGACAGCGATAAAGTTCGCTCACCATATGGAAAAGAGACCTTCTGTAAAAATCTGTCTGTCTGTACGCGTCATTTAGTTTTAAATGAAGAACTTTTTTAATCATAAGTTTTTTACACTGCGAAAACTTATGATTAGATCTGTGATTATGTAGTTTGATACGCCAGTTACTAATGGTGTTAAGGTGTTGCGGTGTGATATTATTGCTAGCGCATTGTTTCAAAAAACGTATGTGTTGTAAGGAATTCCTAATAATCTTTCTGCGATAACCGATCCATAATTTTAGAAGTTTAACCGCATGGTGACCGTAGTAAATAGAAATAAATTTGAAAAAAGAAAGATGTGTTGTATGCATTGTTACAGCCTGCGTTAAATTAAATTAAATAACAAAACAAAGGACTCTTTCTAAACAAAATAAATAAAAATAAATATCGGGCAAAGTAAGAGTAAACACATTTCTTTAAAATTCATAAAAATGTATTATATATTACAAATAACAGAGGTAAAAATTACATAACGCAAAAATTAGAATGTAAATTAAAAAATGATTAAAAGTTACAAGTTTCGGCAAACCTTGTTATTTAATTTATATAAACTCATAAGGGAAATCGAGGAAAAGCAGAACAGAGAAAATACTGAACGAGACGCAAGAGGCGCCGAGTGTACAGACGCCGTTGGAATTTAATTTCGACAAGCCAAAATCATGGGCAATATGGCTGAAACGTTTCAAGCAATATGTATCAGTCGCGAAACTCGGTACAACCGCGAAAAGCGAAAAAATCGACCTGCTGCTGTATACGATGGAAGAAAAAACAAAAGAGATATTAGCTCAAATAATGCCGAGAAGGCATTCCAAAGAAGAATACGATATTCGAGCGTTATAAATTCAAATCGAGAAGACAGCAAGCGGGTGAAAGTGTTGACTCGTTTATTACAGCATTATACTCGCTGGTGGAGACTTGTGAGTATGGCGCGCTGAAAGAAGAGCAAATTCGAGGTCGGATAGTCATCGGTGTGTGAGACATGCGCACATCAGAGCATCAATTGGCGGCGGATTTGATCATGGAGAAGGCCCTAAGCATGGCTCGACAGGCCGAGGCGCAAGCAAAATAAGGGAAGATATTAAGAAAAGAAAAACTAAACAGAGTTTTTCATCCATGTTCCAAGAAGAACAAAGACGAAAAGAAGAGCAATCAAGAACAGAACGAGCTCAAGAACAAAACACAGAAGAGCAGTGAGAGCTGTGGAAGGTGCAGTAAAGAGAGGTATACGGATTGGAAGAGATGTCCAGCAATCAAGGCGGCGTGTAACAAATGTCGGAAATTTGGTCATTGAGAGAAGATGTACAAAACGAAAAAGATCGCAGAGTCGAAGAGCAGGAGGACAGCGAAGACAGCGATACGTCTCCAATTTTTTTAGGAACGATACGCGAAAGTGCTCAAGACATTAGAGAATTTACCGGATGGGAAAAAATTATCAGTCGCAGTTTAAGGTTAAAATTTAAAAAAATATATAATACAACAACAAAAGCAAAAGCATATGTATTGAATGGGTTAAGACAGAACTTATTAGGTAAACCGGAATTAAAGAAATTTTAAAGCAAAATAAATGCGTTACAATTGGGAAGTATGTCACAAGTACGGCTGCATATAGAATTGGCAAAGATTTTTAAAGGCTTAGAAGCATTTAAAAGAAAGTTGAATTCAGTGAACATTCAGTTTTAAGAAAGAATACAATACCGTATTTCCAGTCCCGCGTACTGTAATTTCCATTATTAAAGAAGCTCAAAATAGAGTTAGTCAAGCTAGTCAGAAAGGGCATTATTGTATCGGTTGACTTTCTCACAGAATGGTATAGTTCAATAGTGGTAATTCCTAAAAAAGGTATTGAGCAAATAAGAATCTGTGGAGATTTTACACAATTAAATATAAGTGTAAAAAGAGCTCATTTTCCAATTCTAAAAGTTAGTGTAACTTTGTCGAATCTAAAAAGCTCCAAAATTTTTTCAAAATTAGATGTGAAAACGGGATTCTATCAAATAAAATTAGAAAAAGAAAATCAATCGTTTACAACTGTAATCACGCCATATGGGAGATATATGTTTACTAGACTGCCGTTTGGTATAAATTGTTCACTAGATTATTTTACACAATGATATACAGATATTCTGCGAGATGTGCCCGAAGTAGAGCTACATACAGATGCTGTATTAACTCACAGTGCGAAGAGCATACCAGAACACTTCGTTTAATTTTAAGTTAATTACAAGACGCAGATATAACGCTTAATAAGAAAAAATGTATTTTCGAGGTAAAGTAGAATTTCTAGGGCATGAAATCTCTGGAGAAGGCATAAGCATTTTGTCAAAGCGGCTGAAGACAATAACGGACTTTCCAGCCCCGACAGACAAGAACTCATGCAATTTTTATAGGTGCAGTAAATTACGTCAGTAAGTTTGTGTCAAATAAATCACATGTATTAGAGCTACTAAATTCATTACTGAAAGATAATATACAGTTCGTATGGCTTGAACAGCAGGAAAGAGCATTCAATAAATTAAAAAAATTACTAAAAACGGCACCTACATTGTTGCATTATGACCACACTAAGAAAATGGTACAAGCAGATGCATCCAGTTATGGATTAGACACAGCGTTAATGCAAATAGCTAAAGACGATAGTCGCGAAATAGTAGCATATGCGTCAATTACATTTAAAGAAGCAGAAAAAAGATATAGCCAGATAGAAAAGGAGGCATTAGTTCTCGCTTTCGCCACGAAATATTTTAAAGATTTTGTAACAGGAGGTAAGAGACAGATCATTAGAGACAGATCATAAACCGTTGTTACAAATTCTGCAGAGTAAACCATTGGATAATTTAACGGTTACAGAGAATCAGGTTAAGATTAATGCGGTATAATTACAAAATAGTTTATGTACTAGATAAATAACTGATTTTAGCGGACTGTTTATCCAGTCAGAGTCAAGAAATCCAGTCAGTGTCAGTGAGTCAAATAGCAAAGACGAGTTGCCTCAAAAGATAGATAGTTATGTAAACTTCGTTATTAGTAGTCTTCCAGCTTCTAAAAGTATGTTAAACAGAATAAAAGGCGAACAAAAAAAAGATTACACGTGTTCGAGACTAAAGGATTATTTTACAGGAAAATGGCCGGATAAGAATAGGTTAGAAGATGGATTATTGCCTTTTTATAATCTTAAAGAAAACATCTCAGTGTGCAAGAATTGGTTGTTATATAATTCAAGGTTGGTCATACCACCGAATTTACAATTAGAAATCTTATCTAAATTACACGATAGTCACGCTGGTATTAATAGATGTAGGGAAATGGCAAAACAATCGGTTGCCGGGTATATAAGTAGTTAGCTAAGAATCTTAGTGGAGAACTGTCCAAATGTATTGAGCAGAAAAAAAATATTAAAGAATCTTTCTGGAAAGAAGATTCCATGGCAAAGGATAGTGATGGGTCTGTTTAAATGCCAAGACAAATGGTATTTACTTTTAACGGATTATTATAATCCGTTATATATATCCGGAATATTATATTTCAAAATTCTTTGAAATTTTAGGCTTGAAATCTCTAGGTAAAAAAACAGTAATTAAGAAATGCAAAAAAGTTTTCGCAAGAGTCGGGATACCAGAGATCGTAAAAATGGATTCAGGAACTCAATTTTTAACAGAGTTTGGACAGTTCGCCAAAGAAGAATACGAGTTTAAACATGTATTCGCCTAAATACTCGCAGAGCAACGGCGAAACGGAATCAGTAAAGGTGGTTAAAAGAATTTTAAAGAAATGTAAAGACGTGCACAATCTTCTATCATAGATCAATACCTTTGGATAATGGTTACTCACCTGCAAAATTGATGTTTTCGAGGAAAGTGCGTTTATTAGTGCCAATGTTACCTGCTAAGTTAGAAATGTTCATAAATCACAAAAAAGTTTCAGTATTTAAAAAAGAAAGAAAAAATTAATTAATTATAATAAAAGGCATCAAGTAAAAATGTCAGATTTAGTAGTAAAAGATAAAGTATGGGTTATAGACAAGCAAATCTATGCGGAAGTTACTGAAGTAAACAAGAACCCAAATTCTTATTGTAAGAACGGTAGTATTCGATGACAATCGAAATCGATAGCACTTAATACATGCACCATATAAGGACAAGGAAGATTTAGCATTAAGTAGAGATGAGTCAGTCCTCTAGAAGAAGAGGTAGAATACGCGAATAGAGAGCGTTCAGAAGGAGAGCAAATGGAAAAAGCGGATCAGAATGTAAAAGAAAAGATGATGATGTCGAGATAGATATAAGTCAGAGACAGTGAACGAATAAGTGCGAGATCCAAAATCAAAACGAGTTGTTAAACTAAATTCTATATATAAGGATTTTGTATTGTAAGCTGTAAAGAATAAATGTATTGGCTTTTTAATAAAAGGGAAAGGGTGTTGTGTGAACGTGCTTTAAAAGCCACTTGGGCAAGTGGTTATGGAGGCGCTCACGAAGGGTGCTGGTGGTAGAGCACTGAGGTGCATTTATAATGGTGAGCCGATCATGGGGATGAGGCCAATAGGTACTGGCTCGAAGTGTACGTGATACACAATATCTTGTTCCCAAGAAATACCACTACAAATATATAATTAAATATATATGTATGATAAATGTATATGTATCAATTAAAAGTCTTAATATGCATTTTATATTGGAGTAATATTAGTTTTTAACATTTTATAATTGTCTTTACCCTATATGTGTGTGTACGTATAATTTTATGATATTTTAATAATTAACGTCTTAATAACATCTTTAACATTAAATAGACATCGTAGAAACGTTATTAATTATTTTAATATATATTATAATATGGCATTCTGCTCCTTAATATGTTATATTGCCACAATATTACTCTGATAAATTGCAGTAATGCTATTGTGACATATCATAAAAATATTACTGTAATATTTCAATGTTATTGATCAATATGTAATATATTGGGTGGATCCATATATTCGTTCGCTTTTTGAAGGCTAAAATGAAACAAGTTTTTTTCATACAAAGGATGAATTTTAATCAATAATATATTCTCCGTTTTTGTTGATGACCTCTTGCCATCTTTCCAACAATTTCATTATTCCGCTCTCATAGAAGGTCTGGGGCTTAGAGGCGAAAAACCGGTCGAGGTACGTTTTCACAGCTGTCTGATCAGCGAACGATTTCCCGTTGAGGGAGTTTTGCAGGGACCGGAACAAGTGATAGTCGGATGGCGC
>NW_017304897.1:502673-503896 GCF_001594115.1 Trachymyrmex septentrionalis
CTATTAACAAAAAGCGAACGAATATATGGATCCACCCAATATATCAGTAATACCATGGTATTTTTGTGATATTACACTGTAATATGTAATATTTCTGATATATTGCAATACTGCTGCGATATTACTATGATATTACGCGCTACACGGATAGTATGTATTATTTACTTTAGAACGTACTTTTAAATTAATATTTGATATACGTTGCAGGCTGAAGTCGACAACATGGAGAAGAAAATCTCTGAAGAACGCGATTGGCATAGCACAATGATTAGTAAAATGGACGCAGCAATGCGACTCAACGCCGATCTCAAGAAAGAATATGAAACTCAATTATTTTTGTTTCAAAATCTTCGTGAAAAATACAACAAGAAAATTTCTCTTTTGTCCAGAGAGAAACAAATCCTCGAAACAGTCGCGTCTGTATCTAAATAAAGATAATTTTCATGTACTCAACATTACTCATACAGCACAATGTTGCTGCAATTTTTGTACTGTAGGGGCATTGACAGACATATTTGGCATATAAATTCTTTCTTGTTATGTAATTCTTATGTATTTTTAATTCTTAAATTTAATTCTTAAATTTTTAATTCTAAAAAAAAATAAAGGGTGGGCCATCTATTGGTACGTTTTTGAATAATTGGGGTGACCGAATGGCATACTGTAAGGCCAGTAGAGGGAGCCACATGAACGAAATCGTACCAATAAAAAACGTACCAATTAAAAAAACCGAATGGCATACTGTAAGGCCAGTAGAGGGAGCCACATGAACGAAATCGTACCAATTAAAAACGTACCAATAGATGGCCCACCCTGTATATATCTTCAATTCTTATTTTTACTATTATGTTATTCTTATGTAATTCTTTATGACCATGCGTGGTTTTACCAATAATGTAATCATAGTTAATTTTGTTAGTATTCCAAGAATCGCTTCAAGAAACTTGCACTCTGGTAATTTGTACAATAGATATATAATATTGGAAATGTTATACATTACACATGAAGAATTATACACAAGATTATACACAAAAACGTATACAGAAATAGAATATTTACATAATTGCTGTCTCAATAATCAATAAACCAATTGAAAATTAGCTTTAAAAAATAAATTTTTAGAATTAGTTTCAAGAATTAATATTTCAAAACTAACAGTGTGTGTGTGTGTGTGTGTGTGTGTGTGTGTGTGTGTGTGTGTGTGTGTGTGTGTGTGTGTGTGT